>NC_092589.1:83480000-83755000 GCF_047663525.1 Anas platyrhynchos
GGAGATTGGGATGAAGGAAAAGGAGGGACAAGAAATGGCAGAAGATGTAACAAGTATAAAAGGGGTACATATGGCCCTGGGGGTGGAGGAACACAGCACCCTGGTGTCACGGTGTCAGTGGCTTCCCCGGACCTGGTGGCACTGGCAGCTACCCACCACCTCCTCGGAGTGATGAGGTGCCGACCATGGCCTCTTGCGCGTCAAAGGGCAAAAACCAAGTGCTCATACAGGCCATTTTTGGATGTGTGTGCAGTTTCTCCAGGGGCAAGGTATGCAGCTTTCTACAGACTCTTCCCATCCACATCATAAATGCTTGTGTCATGTTGGCAATGCTCAAAATCATTGTATTTGAAAACAATTACACTCTAACCTGAAATACCGACTATATGAAACTGTTAGTCAAATATCTTAGGGTGGGCTTATTCATTTGTTTTCAGCAGGTCACAAACCTACTTAAGTCAAATCGATGTACACCAGTACATTCATTCATGATTCTCCAGGATGAGTTTTGCTGTGACGTTTGTAAATGCACCCTTTTGCCTAATCATTGCAAATCAGGGCCTGAATCAATCCGACCTGTAGTCAATGAAAGACCCCAAGCAGGGAGCTCTGTGAAGCAAATTTTAAAGAAATCCTTTTAGGATCACACTTCAGAGCTAAGGTTTTCTGGTGTAGATCTTGGCATATTCAAATGAGAAACAACAATTGGTGACGATCTTCAAACCATGCTTCCTCCCACAAGCAGCGGTATAATTGTCATTCACAGATGACTACTCATTTTTATCTACTTTTAATACAAAAATTACTCAGTCTTAGGCAGTGCAAGCTCATAAGACAGTGCTGAGCTGCAATCTGATACAAACTAGGACTCAATGTGGATTTCATCCTGTCTTTAGTTAAATATATGTAAAATCCTCTGTTCAGGTAAAATACCCTGATTTCTCATGAACAACTCAAGGAGATGCCTCATTTGTAATAATTTGCTTTATAGAGACTATCAAATTAAAAAACTGACTTTAAAATTCATCACCACTTGTCATAACACTTTAGACTCTTAACACTGTACATTTAAAAAGTCTCCTTTGTTTTATAGTACACAAAATACTCATTTAAGTTTCAGCCCATTCATTGCAGCTGACTTCACGTTCCCCTTTTCCTGCACTAACTTAAATCCTCAGTTTAATCCCATGAACACCACAGACTGTGTCTCCCCATGTGCTGGAGCCAGGAAACATGGGTAGCTGGATCCTGCAAACTTTTTTTGGAGAGAATTTGTAATAATCAGTTGTATAACTGTATGTTGCCAAAACATGCAAGTGCTGCCTTTCATATTAAGTTGTGGCAGAGACCTCCTTACGTCTCTCTTCTTTCTTGAGAAATGAGTTATGGATATTTGGAGCTGCTATTCGGCGTGATGAGTGGACTGAGGAAGTAAAAATTGGTGTAAATGATGAGAAACAGCCTTGTCGTGTGAGCTAACCTGATGAAAGGGCTGACAAGCCCTTCCCTGGCACATAGGGCATCTGTTAGCAGAAGCACACCAGCTTGTTTTGGTTGCCCTGAGGCAACAACCTTCAGAGCTGTGCTTATCAGCAGATCTTGCCTCAGTGCAGAGAAGGAGCTCTTGATCCTTGCTGACTTCCTAATTTAGTAGATAGCTATAGCCAGGAGACATGTAACCTGCACACTTAACCTCTTGTCTGGGAAAGAAAAATATGGTCTGCGCAGGTTGCTGACTCTTGCAATGTTCACGCCTAGCTGTTACTCTCACACAGACAGGTCGTTCTCTGATTTATTTATTTATTTACTTATTTTTAGAAAGCCTGTGGTGCAGACCATCTTACTCAACTCTACATTCCTAAATGCTTTTCATCACTAAAGAAGCCCTTTTCTCTGAATTTTCTGTTTTACCTCTGTGCACGCATCTTTAAAAGATGCTGGGTTACCAACATTCCTTCTCTTGTGTTTTTTAACTAATTTTTTAACACTGTTTACATTTTTTTTTTCAATTTTGTTGTTTTATAAGACTGACCATGGCACTGATCTCTGAGTGGTTTTACTGAATGGCTTAGGAGCACACACGTGCAGAAGGAAAGAGCGCCCATGCTGAGCATCGGTGGATCCGTGGGGCCCTCCACTACCCTTCCTCCTACCGCTCCAGCTTCCATTCAGACTGTTTATTCATTGACTGCATGACTAAGATCAGCAATCAGATAAAATACAGGTGGGAGGACAGCTAATGAGATGCCACGTTAGATATTGCCAGCTAAGTGTAATTTGTAGAAGGGAAGGAAGAGGACCATATCATTTCCAGCACCTTAGGGAGGCAGCAGCTAAGATGCAGCTCCATCCATGAATCCCAGCAACGTTTTTCCAAAGAGAAAGGAAATCACATTCAAAACCCTAAGCGAATCACTTCAAAAACCATAGCCAGGGATTCTAATTGTGGGGGCTATGCTGTCATGAAACTGGAAGGCCACAGGAAGAGATCCCCATTTCCTAGCTGGGAAGAGGCTAGATAGTGTCTTGGTGTTTTGAGGAAACAGAATATGATGCATCAAGGAGCTGGAGGACTTAGGAAGAGAGGAGTTCACTTCATTATTTTCTGGAAAAACAAACAAAACCACTTCAAAAAATAGACCCAGGGTCAAAATATTTCAGTGTCCCTTTGGTCACTATCAGCTTAGCTTAACAGCTAAGCAAGAAATCTTTTTTTTCCCTTTCAAATGGACTTACAAAAAGAAAATTCGGTATGTAAAACCTTTTGATTAATGACTTACTCTTTACTCTTTTTTTTTTTTTTTTTTTTTTTTCCAGGGAATGGAAGTTCATTCATAAAGCTTCAGGAACCAAAACTTTTTAAATAATGAGTGATTTTGAAGGTTAGTATCCTCTGAACTCATACAATCTTTTGTTTGTTTTGTAACTGGAAGCAGAACTGCCTAGCTGTGACTCTCCCCCCGCGGTCCTTTTAGAACAAAAGTCGTGCATTGTAAAATTGTAGTAAACAAAGCCAATTTTGATATGCAAAAATCCTATGAGGGAAAAAGTATATTTAAAAAAATCCTTCATTAGAAAGAAGCTTGTTTCATTTGCAAACTATTAAAGCGCACACTGGAACATCTTAAAAAATCCCCTGAGGTGTAAGAGAACTACATTTAATATAGCTAGGAAAAGTCATTGAAGGATCTACAGCTGGTTTTCCTCTCCAGATGGCAATCCTTACTGTTACTCTTTGAGCTGAAGCTCCCTGTGAGGCTTGCAAGCCTAAAGCTTCACTTACTGCACACAGGCAGTTGTAAGGACGAGGGGACTGACCCGTCCTGCAGCCCCCAATGCCCGAATGCTGAGTGAGCACTGGAAATTCGGCTGCCATGTAACCCCTTGATGAACTGTGCTTAGCTCTTGGCCCCTGTCTGAAATCCTACTTCATTCTCAGTGGTTTATAGCCTTTCTTAAAGAGAATCTAAATATGTTTCTGAGACTGCACCTCTTAGGGAACTTGCAGGCTATGGTGAACAGTTGTCAGCTGTCACGTAGCCGCCTTCCCTGTGTCACCTGTGGTTTTAAGGTCTCTGTTGCCATCAGCTGGACTTCAGTCTTTCTCCTACCTAAAGGGTCTGAGTCTGTGCGCTCATTCACAAAAACACAGACTCCCAGAATGGCTGAGGTTGGCAGGGACCTCTGCAGGCCACTTGTTCCAGCCCCTCTCCAAGCAGGGCCACCCAGAGCAGGCTGCCCAGGACCACGTCCAGGTGGCTTTTGAAGGTCTCCAAGGATGGAGACTCCACAACCTCTCTGGGCAACCTGTGCCAGCACTTTGTCACCCTCACAGTCAAGGAATGTTTCCTGATGTTCAGAGGGAACCTCCTGTGCTCCAGTTTGTGCCCATTGCCTCTTGTCCTGGCGCTGGGCAACACTGAAAAAAGAGCCTGGCTCCATCCTCTTTGCGTCCTCCCCTCAGGTATTTATAGACATTCATAAGATTTCCTGAAGCCTCCTCTTCTCCAGGCTGAGCAGTCCCATCTTTCTCAGCCTCTCCTCATGGTAAATGGCTCTCCTTCATCATCTTGGTGGTGTTCTGGTGGAGACTCTTTCCAGTCTGTCCAGGTCTCTCTTGTACCGAGGGGCCCAGAACTGGACCCAGTACTCCACGTGTGGCCTCACCAGTGCTGAGCAGAGTGAAAGGACCACCTCCCTTGACCTCCAGCAATGCTTTGTCTCATACAGAACTTTCTCTTACAGAGGAACAAGCCCATTATAGAGGAGTTACATTATTAAAGATGCCTAAGTCACTTAACTCCAACTGAGAAGAAACCCTGGTCCATAAAAACCCTAACTCTCATATAGAGATTGTGAAACACTGGCTGATGGGTGCATAAATCCTTTCTGAAAACAGGAATGAAGCCTCTGAATTGTTTGGATACTTTAGGTTTTCTAACTGAGGAGTGTTTCCAGGCTTGCAGCTTGCAGTATAACACAGCATGAGCGGTGGGATCAGGAAACTTTTGGCAGGAGCCTATTATGCCATGGTCTGTTATTATTTTGTTACTTCACATTTCAACCACTATCTAGGAAAAGAAGTATCTGCTTGTCAAGGTCTCCCAAATGCGTTGAGAAAAACTGTGAGAAAAAAAAAATCTACACTGAATTCTCACCTGCAAATGCATTTTCCATCTCAATTTCTCATCTTGCTGCTTAGAGATATGTCAGAGACACACAAATATTTGCTGATGAGTATCATTTATTCAGCTCTGGGGAAATGGTGCTATTTGTATTTATATGGAGACAATCACTTTATTCAAGTTAAATGTCACTGCACATGCATTGTTTTTCAAGTCATTATTTGCTTCTTGCTGCTATTCCCTGTCAGGAGACCGATGTCAATGGGGTTTATTTGATCTCCACGTGACTTGGTTCTGTACACAGCTGTTCTGCAGTTCATAATGGCCCAAATGAAGAAATCTGGCAGACTAAAACTTAATGGTGTATTAAAGACGTGGAAGATTGATCCAAGGCCCTTTGAAATCAATGGAAATGTTTCTGTTGTGAACAACAGATTTCAGATTAAGCCTTAGTGAATATATGTCCAATTACTATCTGATAAAAAATAAAAAAAAGAAGAAAAAAGCAAATGACTCATACAATGGCTCCAGACTTGGATTGGAAGGAAAATTCTGTGACAGAACAAATAGTTTTATCATAGCAGAAGGCAACTGTGAGTCCTTCCTAACGCTGAATAATGTCTCGTGACGGTGAGAGCTTTGTGCTAGTGGCACGAGACTGCTGCTGGGGGCTGCCAGCGTGGGATTTCCATCTGGCCGGCACGCTCGCTGCAAGTGCAGGAGAAATTAATTACTGACAGCCCACGTGGTGTACAACACCCAGCAGGTCAAGGACAGGCTCCTGCTTAGTATGACTCTGCTGCAGCAAAATTGCTGGCAAAGGCCCTGGAACCTTGGGAGAAGGCAGTTTTTCATCATATTTGCCAAGTGCAGGTCAGCGGGGCCAGGTTTCCTGTGCTGGAGCATCATGGTGAAGTCTGCATATTTGCTGAGTGGAGTTAGACAGAGTGGGGGAGTGTTTATAGCACTGTCCCTAGCAATATACCTAGCTAAGAACAGAAGTCACAAACCAAACCCAGTCAATAGGACCAGAAAAATCACATGAAAAAGAGAATTGCTGCTTTTGTTTCCAAACTTTCTTGGTAGTGCTAACCAAGAGATCAATGTCAGAACTCACTGAGTTGACAGCACATATGGAGAATTTTTGGTTACCAGTGTGATCCAGTGACTATTGTAATACTGCAGTTATGTTCTTTGGAGTCCTAGCAGTAACTACTTCTAGCTGTAGCTTTGATATGAAGACCCTTCATTACCTACAACCAAAATAATGTGCTTAATTTTGTCCATTGCCTGTGATAATCCATATCTTTGTTCTTGAAAACTTTTAACTTTGTCTAACCTCACATAACTGGCAGTGTAACTACATGTCTGGATCAATTACCATGTAGATACAAGATAAGTAAAATATAGCATTATGAAACTAATTCAATATCAGACATGTCATTATACGAATTAGTGGTAATTAGCTGTCAAAACCCATAAGCGCTATATAATTAACCCACAAATACAACATAAATACAGAGTAATTATGAAAGTTCATCCACTACAAAGATTGAGCTGTCTTTTAACAGGTGTAACAAAATGTGATGAACCAAGCTCTGCTGGAAGTAACATATATTTTGACAGCAGGTGTTTGCGTGTGTGTTGGAGAGACAGAAAGAGAGGAGGACAATGTTTGGCTGTCATTCTCTATGATGTCTCTATGTGAAGACATGCATTTTTCAGCTATGTACCATATATACCATATTTCCATTTTCCCTGTTTGTAGTAGATTGGTTATAATGAGTACAGAAGGCTGTGGGTCACACTCAAAACATCCTATGACTACTGGTACATCACATCCCTCTATTAGACTCCTAATGTGGATATTTGTCCTGCCCTTGGTTAGGTTTTGCTGCAGCAGCTAATAGTCATAATAAATAAGAATTCTTAAAATTGTGCTAACAAAGGAAATGTCACAAACACATAGACACATACAAAAAAAAACAATGACCAAAAAAAAATAATCAACCATAATCTCCTCTACTGCTCCCCCCAGGTGCCTGTCTCAGTGGCAGAAGACTGATTTTAAAGGCAAGATGGATTTCATACCTACTGTGTGCATTTTAAATATGTTTTTCTCATTAAGAACAATATTAAATTCTGGAATAAACCAGAGTGCTTTAATCATCACCATAAGCAAAGCCTTGATTTACGCCGCCTCAGAAAATGAAGGAGATGATGAGGGGGTAGAAGATGAAAAGTGTATGCCTCATTCACTTTACCAGACGTCTGCTTCAGCAAACTGCAGATGCTTGCTTGGGTAGAACTCACTGTGGGATCAGAGGTGACTCTAACGAACCAAAGTGTTTTAAAATTCATCAGTTCTATAAAATTCAAACAGCATATATTCTCTAAGTCATACATGGGCTGAAAATGCGTATCTGCATGTGCATACACAAATCCAACGAGACTGTTTAAAACAGTATGCTATTCCTTAAAATCTTGCTGAAAGTTTGAGGAGTTTTGACAAATGCCACCACTGTACTGACTCACCTGCCTCTGAAGCGATAAAAGCAAAGGAGCCGACACTGCAACTCTTGTAGCCCCCAGCAAGAGCTGAACAACACTTTCTTGGTGTTTGAGGCTTCCTCATCCCACATGGTAAGACTTGCTGGCTCCCTTTCTGGATCATGTCAGCTTTGCAGCTGAAACCCAGCCCAGCGTTGCTTGCAGTGAGACAATGGGCAACATCCAGCTGTACAATGCCAATCCTTTGCAGACAGGCTGCTAGGTTTGACACCCCTCCTGTTCTCTTAAGTGTGGACATTGCTCACCAGGCAACACTCCTGTCTCTAAAGTGAGCTCATACAGACCTGAGGGACATCAGCTGGAAGGAGAGTTAGTTTCTGAAGGACTATCCTGAAAACCTACCAGACCAAGTAAATTTTTCTCTGTCAAAAGTTGTGCAAGGTAAATATTCCTTTTTCATTTAGTGGAGACTGTGGGACGCTAACGATGTAAAAGAGCAGAGCCTGGGGTAGGAGAAGAGGTTGCTGTGGTTCTGTGTCACTGTTATACAATTTATTTCTGGGCTGACGTGATAGTAATCATCATGAGGAATTCAGAACTCAGTAATCATGAAAGAGAATAGATCCAAAGGAATGGTTTAGGAAATAAACAGAAATACCTGTTCCCAAGCAGAAATCCACTTTGATGGCAGTTTAATTACAGGTATAGAAGAACCAGATCCCCAGAATGCATGAGTTAGATTATTTCCTAAATTAATAATCTGAAGGGCAGTGACAGAAACCTTTGCAGAAAATATAAGGTTAGGTAGCTATGAAATGATTTTCCCTCCTACCTGTTCACCTGTGGTGGTCTGGTGGATGCTTTGCATTTGGACTCTTCAGATAAAGAGAGGGCTTGGTCTAGCTTGGAACGTTTTCTGGTTACTGGTCAAGAACAAGTAGCCCCTCTGTCTGGGCCTCTACATCTGCAGGCTAGAGTAATAGATAAGTCTGGCAGGGTCCAGCAATCTAATATCATTTCCTAGGATGTCCACTAAGTTGTACACACAGGTTCTGGAGGAAGTGGAGATCATCTTCTGATGATCTTGAGCCACTGGGCTCAAGATGGAGCAAACTTTATTGATGGGCACATGGAGTAGTTCCCACCATTACCTCCTACCAGGCTTTAGCAAATTCTGGTTGAATCTTCTAGTCTCAGCTTGCCACCAAAGCTCCTTCAATAGATAAGACAGAGACCTCTCTGTAGGGCAATTTATCCTTCCTGCCTTCCTTCAGTTCTGAGCTGTGCAAGTGCTTGCACCATGTGGGAGAAATTAAACTTCTTCCCTACTAGCAGAACAGCAGGAGCTGATGTTCTTGCTCAGACTTGCAAAAAATCACACAGAGGCTGAAACATAGGAATTCTCAGCCCACGGGGGACTTATGAGTAGCTGCAGAGGGTGAGGGCTGACTGACAGGAGGTCAGACCCAGTCCACAGCAATAATCCTCATAATCAGGTGTTGACTCTTGCCCCTTAACGGCACCATTGCTTTGGACAGCACAGTGCAGAAGTGCTAAGGAGTCAATGAGTGGAAAAAGCAAAAATGGAACATTTTTCATCCTACACACCTGCTGTCAATGTGCCACAACAGTCACCTCTGGCCCCAAATCCCAGCACTGATGTACACAGTGAAAGATTTATAATGGAAGCATCCAAAAGGAGTAATCTTTTAGCATCATTTTAGCATTGCTTTTCTTTTCCCTTTGTTTTATTTTTTTTCCTTCTTTATTTTTATTTTTTTTCACCACAAACTTCACATATCCATTTCTTTGCTCTGTGTAAAAGTAGACTGCATTTATGAAATACAACCTAAAAATGCTGCTTGTGCGTACTGTTGTGACCTTACAAGAAAGAGCTCTATGAAAATCTGACTTACAAGGAAAACCTTTTATTCTAGTGCCATCACTTTTGTCATCTTTGGTGCTGAAGATCAGTGGCACACAAACAAATGGATGTCTACCATTACGGAACATAAAACATCTTTCCTCCATTGCTTCTGAGTACAGATTAACTAAATTTCCAGACACCCTCAGCCATGCCGCTTTCATTCATTCTCACTCTGCATTATCTGCCAGATAATGCAGATAATGCACAGGAGTGCATTATTCTGGCCACTACTATGAATGAGAAAAGTTAATTTGCAAGACTATCTAGTTCTCAGGGTGCAGTAGCTCCATAAACTCACCACCAATACGTAGTATCCCCCAGTTGGTGTAATGATCATGGACAGTCAGCTAAAGATCAGACTCTGAAAAGAAGATTGAAGTTTTCATTTGTTCCCCTCTTGACCCTGGGCTTCTTAAGTATATTTAGATAAAATCTAACTTAAGCTCTCTAATATATCATTCTCAGTTTACATTTTCCAGGCCATCCCTAACTGTACAGCAGCAATCAAGATCGCACCATGTCCTGTACTGGCAGCCAGTAACCAAGCCTGTGAGTGAGCCAACACACTCTCACAGCAGCTAACGTTGAATCTTACTGCAGCAAAAATGTTTTTCTTGTTCTAGAGCTCGGGACACTCTTGCCGCCTCTCACCATCCTGGGGGGACCAGTGAATCCCTGCCCTAGCACTAAGCACCACCACGGGGCACAGATGGCACAGCGTGGTAGTGAATCACATCCCTCCCAAACCACAAAACAGGACAGGAGGTTGTGTCTGGAGAAAGCCCACTGAGATGCACCAACCTGCTGCGCAGCCTGGGCGCTCCCGAAGTTCTTTCCCCAGAGGTGGTCACGCACTCTCTGTGGGGACAGCCAGGCCCCGGGGTGCCTCCTGCCTCTCCCCACGGCAGTTTCAGATGCCCAGTAAAAGGTGAGGGACCCGCTGAATGCTCTGAAGGCATCACACTGCTCTGTCAGTGCTGAGGTGCTGGTGACGCAGGGACCCCTCTGCTGGGACAGCATCTCTCAGGGTTGTGAGAGGGAGGTTGAAGCAGCTTGGATGGCTGTAGGTTGCTGCAGGAAATTATGGATGATGAAACACAGTAGACAGTTTGATATGCTCTATTTGCTGTATTAGACCTTCTAATCAGAATAATGCACCGCTGGATTCTGCACCACAGATGCGAAGGGCCAAACCTCCTCTGGTTCAGGTCCTTTCCACAGGCCTTTGGTAGAAGATACATCCAGTAGGAGTTACCAGGAGGTGGAATTTAATCTGGAGGCTATCCCAGCTTTGAGCGAGGGGAATGAAATTGTCTGTTTCTCACCACATTTTGACCAGTTTGAACACTGACCGGTACCACCAGGCTGCCTCACGGAGGTGAGACCTGCAGAAGCTGACGAGCAGTGGAGGAGCAGCTGGAGCCCTTACTCCTCGTTCTCTTCTGCGGTGTTGGCACTGCCTGTGCTCTCGGTAGGAAATACCAAATCCAAATTGGTGTTGCAGTTCCCTGGAGACTGTCCATCAACTCTTCATCTCAATGACCACATGAGAGATATTCCAAATTACAAACCAGGTCGAACTGCTTCTCACCTAGCACTGGTTGAGGAGAAGATGGTCTCCCACTGAGTGTTGCAACTACTCAGCCTGGTGGAGTCACTGCCAGCTTCATCCATTGCTGAGCAAACACACCCCTGGGCTGACAGTCTGCAGCAGGAAAATGAGGGAATTCAGGAGATTATCTGCACGTGTCCCAAGCCTCTTGGAGCTTCTGCAGGCAGGAATGTGGTGCTGCTCCTCACACTCCTCTGCATCAGGATATGGAGACACTCACCTCTGATGGATGATCACTGCTGGATGAGCTTGCTAATGGCTCCAGTCCTGTCATTCTTGAAGCTGATCTTTGCGAATCCTGAAAGACCCCATTAACACTGCATTAGAATCCTGATGGCTTTCACTTGCTGAATTATTTAATTACTTAAATTTTTTAAACATTTCAGAATACCTTCCAAGCAAAATGTGACCTCTTGGTCTTCCATGAGAGGGGCTGACCTTGAGCGCGCTTCAGTGCGCTGTTGCAGCCTTGCTTTTCTCTTCACACACACTCTCCCTACAGCACTCAGCCTTGTACCTTCAGAAAAAGGTGTTATTGAGGAAAGCAGCTTGCTAAGTGGTTTTCTTTTTTGTGATTTATCCAAGTGCCTGTTTGCTCCCACATGCTGTGAGTGGATAATAGCAGTTCTCAATCAAAGTTAAAATTACTAATGCTCTTGTCTGTGGAAAATTTAGTGCAGCTACAAAAAAAAAAAAAAGAAAAAAAAAAGAAAAAAAAAAGAAAAAAAAAGGTTAATGATGCTGCTATACTACTGATTGTACTATGGCTTGTCATATCTTCATGGTGCACCCTCGTGCAGTGTTATTATGTCAGCTGTTTATTCCAGTCCAGATCTCCACTGAAGCTAGTATGAGACAACTGTATCTGATATGCTGCTCTAATAGTGAAACTAGTGTAAAAACACCATGCAAAAAACAACAGAAAAATAGTTGGTTTTTTTTTTAGACATCATGTACACCATCTGGTGACACTGACAGTTCAACAGTATGCTGACAGTGATTAGCACAGAGCATTACTCTGTCCTCCTCTTGAACACATGTTTATAGCAACAAATTTTGGCTACATATTTCCTCACAACTGGAAGCTGTTGAAATTATTTTTGCATGGGATGTTGAAGCAGTCTGAAAAAAACTGAGCAACAACAGCAAACTCTTGCTTCAAGTTATTGCCACTTCAGTGTCTGCCTGCAGTTCAGACATACACAGACAATATACCGCTAATTCTCTTTTTCTAATTGTGTTCACCCAAAGGTCTTTTGTGACTCACAAGTTATTATTACTTTTTAGTTGTAGTCTACTATGATTTTTTGTCAGTCTAAAAGGGCAGAGAGCTGATTCCTTTCATTTATATATTCCCAGCCTTCTACTGAACACATTTATTTTATGGAAACTGAGGGACTAGAAAACGGGACAGCATTAAACTTTCATATATTCATGTACAAGGTCATTGTTAGTTGAAATAGATGAACGCTGATGGATCACGCAGTGTCAAATTATATGCCTGTTCCTGACACTGATGCAGTGATGGAGTGGTTTGGCCATGTCACTGTAGGCTCGTTATCTGAACAGATCCTGTATTAGGCATCTGAAACCACTCTCAGGTGCTTAATCAAAACCAGTCTGGTTTGCAGGGGTGGTCAGCATGCGTGGGTCACTGCCTAAATTGCTCCCTCTGTATGGTGATAATAACCGAAGACTGCTTGTTAGGTGGTCTGGGATCAAGTCACCCTTAAGTGGAGTGCCTGGTCTCTGACACACCACGGACTTCAGCGGATGGGTGAAATTATCCTTTGGGTGCCTCAGGTCTGATCAGAGCCCCATCAGATACTACTAGTTCCTTGTGACTCTGCAGGGAGACATTAGCACACTGCAAAATTTACTCTTAAGATATAGTTATGCCCTAGGCTTGTTCTATTTAAGTTCTCTGTGAATCACCCTCCACAACCATCTGCCAACAGCCAGCATGGGTGCTAAGGCCATGAGCCAAGCCTGCAAGGTGTTGCCCTAACAGGTACAAGACCTGTCTCTTTCCCTGAGACCTTACAGTTCTGGGTGTGCTTGCCTTCGGAGCAAAAGGGGAGCTAACTCAGGCCCCTCTAAGACACTTCTGGCTTTAATTGTATTTGCACAGGAATAAAATCGAGCAGAAGGAAAACTCCACTATCATCAGCACAGTTTGACATTCCCAGTGCATTAGCACATGAAATGATCTGGTGACAGAGTAAATAAGACTTGAATTACTGTTAAAAAGCTTTTGCAACAAATGCTAAGATGCTTCCATCTCAATGGTGACCTGTAATTGTTAACAATTTGCAAAGAGAACCACATAAATGAAGATGAGGTTTGCAATGCTATTATTACAAATGCTTCAAATAATCAAGTTAAAGTACTCAGCACAACTGACTTCAAAAATGCCTTTTCATTTCCAGCTAAGGCCCTGTGACAACTGGGCTGGCTGGGTGCTGGCAGCTAGCAGCAAATGTCTCTGCGGGAGCCCTCTGTGCTTTTGCACAGCTTGCACAGCTTCCCTGCTGAGCTCAACAGTTCTTGTGAGTCCCTCGGAGATGCCCAATGCCTTAACCCTTCTGAACATCCCCTGCTCTGAAGCTGGATGTCACACTGGGGGATGCTGGTTTGAGACAGCTGCTGCAGTCAGGTCTGCTGGCAACAGCACATGCTTGTCCCGTTGCATTCTGGATGAGGGCTTCAACATCTTGATGGGATTTTAAATAGCTTTTATTGCAACCTCATATTATACCCACCACAGCCAGCGATTTATTTAATTTAGAACAGCTTTATTCGGAGATGTTTACCCACAGAGTGTCCCAATCTGGCGGCGCAGGAAAGGAGGTCACTTACAATTTATTTAATTCTTTTTCTGTTTATTTTCAGCAGTCCTCTATTCAAAATAACTTGGAGCTGTGCATAGAGGCTGATTATCAAACCTATCTAGGAGATGCAGCCACCCAGCTGTACATCTAAGTCTTCTCAACTGTGTTTCAACAGCCTCGAACGCATGATGCTAAATTGGAGACAGGACTTTGGGTGATAGATGGGGAAATGGAAGAACGAGCAATTAAACACAGGTAGGACTTTCACAGGTCGACCCAGGGCAACCCAGGGCTGTGGGGTTGCACTGAGTGGTGGCACGGAGAAAGGATCTCCTTGGCCTGAGAAAACTAAATAGCATAGGCTGTTCCAGGCTTTATTAAACTCTCAAAGAAGTGTGTGCCAGGACAGCAGCTCTTAAAAATACAGCATATTTTTCACCTGAGCACTTTTGCATTTGCCTGTTTTACACATGAATGGATGGCGCACTCTACTTTTGGAAGAATTGCCTTGACGTAAAGGAACAGAGACCCAGGGCTGACACAATTTCGTATTAAGGTGAAATCCACACCATGGAGCTATCCTTTCTCCCCCAAAACCCAGCCTCACAGATTATTTTGACATGTTTTCCCCACCCTGAGGATTTTAACTTCAGTTGTAACACTACCTTTTAATTTGGAAACATTGCTGCTTTTCTCTACAGACTCCTGCCAAAAATACAGGCGGTGGAGGTTGGGTGGGGGGGTGGTGAAGAAGGAAGAGCTGATTTCTAGACACTTGAGAGTACTGGGATTGTTCACGTGCTGAAGTCAATGCGAGCAATATCAGCTGATAAGTGGGAGGCTGAAATGTTAAAAATCTCAATGCAGCAAGACAACAGTTTTAAGAGGCCTTCTCTCTTCCGATTACTACTGAAAAAGGATGATATTACAATGAACCTTGTTAAGACGTAATATTCCCACTGGAGAATAAGTGATGCTGAGCTAGTGTCAAATTGAAGATCTGAAAGGGACTAATTACTTTTTCTGCAAGGAAGAACTTTCCATTTTGTCACTGCTTCAATACCTGAGCAATTCCATTAATCTCAGACGTCTGAATCCCAGCTCCCATGCTTAATTTCTGCTGGGAATTGAGGGAAATCGCAAAAACAGCCAAGCCAGAGCTTACAGTAACTGGATTTGATGTCCTTTAATCAGAAGAAGGTGTCAGATTGTCACTCTGGATGATTTCTTTAAATTCATTGTTAAGAAGCATACAAGGTAGAAGAAGGTGAGTCCAGCCTTGTCTTGCTCATAGGAAACCATTCCTGGTACTTCTTCATCCCCTGCCTATGAGCACTTCCATGGTTAACATCTCCTCTTAGTGTCAGCAGTCCAATGCCCCAGTGGGTTGCCACACCAGCTGGAAACAACAGCACACAGTGCATCCCTCCTCCCAGCAAGCAGGGTGTCTCCCCGTAGGTGCTGGTTTGGGTATGCACTGCTGGGATGGGGAGCAAGGATCCTGCAGTGTGTGTGTCTTCCCTGATTATCTTGCAAAGAATGAGAGAGAAGTTGGATGAACAGTTTCCAGACAACATGCCACTCTGCGAGAATTTTGCCAGACTGTTTAAAATCAGCACGATGAAATAAGTTTAATTGCTAAGAGCTTGGAGGAGGGACATTAAACAACATTTCATTATTCTCCACAATAAAGTGAGAGTTTTGCTAGCCTCCTTGAAGAGCATGAAGATGCCACTTATGTGATGCTTTAAAAATCCAGGAGCTAAATCACATTAGAAGTACCATGCTGGAAGGGAGCTCAGGAGATGATGTGCCCCAGCTCCTCCATGAGACAGGGTTATCCAGAGCAGCCCTAGTGTGGGAATGCAGTGCTGTGTTAGCCCATGTCTTCTTTTACCCAGGGCTGGGCTGTCAGGTCCAGTGCACGTGGTGGTAAGTGGCCCTCCTGCTTGTCTGCAAAGAGTGACCAGGCACCACAGGACTAGGGGAAAATGAGAAAGATCCCACTTTACCAATACTGGGGTCATTCAAAGTCTCGCCAAAGTTAGAAATCTGTAAAGGGGGGTGGAAAAGCAGAACAGATTTATATTTGCACTATCTCTTGGCATCCTGGAAATACTCACTGCTCTGAGGCACCTAGGGAGTAGAAGAGGGCTGGTCCAACTGAAGGTCACCAGCAAGAGCTCCTACCAAACCTGGACCCTTTCCTTGGGTGTAGACCCAGAAGCAATTTGAACAAGAGAAACACTTTAAAGTAACTAGAGAAAAGAGGTGCCCTGGACAACAGAGTCCACATTTGAGCCCTATCAGAACCAGGAGAAAGGGCTTTCTCCTCAGCAAGGTTATGTTTGGAATGAGATATCAGGAAAATGCAACTTTTTTTTGGTGCCATATGAAGCATATATATTTGCCTGGATGACATTGGTTTGGCAAAAGAGCCTACAGATGACTCTCTGGAGGTCTCTACATGATCAGAGGTGCTTCAATTCTTTCCGAAGTTGCTGGCTACATCCACACCTACTTGTGAATTCAGTGCAAAGGGTAATGCACCTGGGGACAAGTGTTGGCACAAGAAGGTTAACAGTAGAGATAGACAACATACCTTGCCCAAATAGATAAGGAAGGACTGAAAGTGCCCTGGAAATGCCTTCAAGGTAAATTTGTGCCTAAACAAGCTGTCAAAATAAGCAACATGGGATGCTTTTTTGTAGCACACCTGACAGGTACAAAACAGAAATTTAATACAAATTTTGAGAGGACAAAGAAACTAGGACAAAGAGACACCATTTCTGAGATCCACTAGTAGTCAGCTGTCCAGGGATGTTTCTAAAGACAAAGTTGGTTCAACAAGAAACAAAGACTAGATCTCTGTGTGCTGGTGCTTCAGTACAGAGTCAGATGCACGGAATCATCAAGGAAAGGTTGGCAATTTAATTCCATCATATTAGGGATGAGTAGATGGATAGGATGCGGCACCTATCAGTGGGCATAGCTTGTTGACAAATTTCTTCCCATCTTCTGGCTTCACTGTCCAAGGCAGGCTTTTATACGTATTGTACATTTCAAGCACTTTTGACATCCTAGCATCTCTTTTTTTTTTTTTTTTTTTTTTTTTTTTTTTTTAATAATATATCTCTATCTGCCAAAAAAACATTCCAGCATAATTGAAAATTCAGAATGATTGATTTTCAGGACCATTTTCAAGATCACGCAGTATTGCTCAGCCTTGTGCTGCAACAGTTTCAACCACATACGCAAGAATTCTTGCCTCATGGAACATCTTAAACTGTTCTATCTAATATGGCCCCAAATTAGATCAGTGTTGGTACTGCTGTACTAGATAGTGAAATTATTTAAATGCTGTTACCTGAAAGTGTCCATTAAGATATTTATTGTTGAATGAACAATGTAAAATCATTATGTATAAATAGTCAAAATAAAATTACTTGCATTCTTTGCCTGTTAAAGAAGATATTTTTAAAAAACAGTTCAGAGAGAAAGCGTATTTTTCTGAAAATAGACTATCATATCCACAATACCAGGAAATAAATACAAAAGTAATAGAGATATTACATGCAGCCAAAATATAATGTAAGAAAGAACTACAATATATATTTTTTCTCTCGAACCATTCCCACTGTGTGCCTGGGTAGAAAACAATAGCTCGGTTATGAAATAATGGAAATTTTATCCATGTAAATGCCACCCTCACATTAAAATCATCACACAACTCACAGTCTGCTGCCTGCAAGCTTCTCAGGTAGAAAGCTAGCAATAAATAGGGACTACTTTGCTATGGCTCTTAACCTCACAGGAACATCTTATAAAATGATTGTTTAGAATGTGCTGTACACTATCAAACAACAAAAAAAGAGAAGATCAAAAATTAAACCAAGAGAAGAGGTAAATGCCAGCCTCTGTATTTTAATCCTACTTTTATGTTTACATTTGAAGTCCAAGCACCAAATGTTGTATGGTAGCAACTCTACTGCTTGCTCCTTGCTGTTGTGCTCCATGCTTGTGGCACAGGAGCTGGTCACAGCACAGGGTGCTCAGAAAGCATGGAAGGAAATGCAGCTTGATTTCATTCATTTTGGGAAGCTGTTTTAGTCAAGGATGCAAACCCTCAGTTTGATGCCCATCAGCTGGCTCTGGCTGCTCAGGAACCACCCTTGCAATCCCCACACTGGAAAAGTGTGGGGATTCCCACTCCTCTGGTGCCCAGACAAAAGTACCAGCAAGGGACAGCCAGGACAGATAAAACCCTGGAAAATCTCCTTCACATATGAATAGGTTAGGAAGGAACTTGTCTTGGCTATATTCACATCTGCTGAATTCCCCAAAGGATAGAGAAAACAGGATAATAGCATAAATAATGGGTTCCTTAAGAAAACTCCCTCAGCAAACAAAAGAAATTGGACTTCAGAAAAGCCAACTCTTACACAAAGCGTGGAAGACATTGAAGTAATATTTTCTCCCTTATCTGACAGCATATTAATAATTTATTTATGTTCTTAGCAGTTCCCAGACATCGACTGGCTCTAGTGAAGTCTATGATGCCTAAGGGATGTGGACGAAACCCCAAAGCACATGCAGTGATTGGACCAAGTCCTTGTTTCTCCCCTGGACCTGGTGTCTGGACTTGCCCACGCTCTAGATTTAAGCTTTCCCAGTAATGCAAAGCAGTGCTGTTATAATAGTAAGCTATCATAACACAAGAACCTCAGCCTCTGCTCCCCCTCTGAACTTGGCTGTCCCTAGGGCTTGGCCAGGACTTTCTCACCTCATTTCTGCACTCCTTCATTTGGCTGCACATCAGCAGTGTTAGGCAGGGTTCTCTGCTAGCACTTATTAACAGGAACACTTAGCAGAAAAGGCACCAGGGTAAGTTTCCAAACACCCATGAGATGCTCTTTGACAGCACAATGCTATGGGCCCGAGCTGAAAAAGTTGCAAACACCTCTACCAGTAAATCCAAATATACTTATCTCTTGCCTAGCCACAGTTTGCTTCAAAGGCGGCTGTGTGCAAACCCTTTGTGTATGGCTGATCTGGTTTTATTTATGATTTAATTTTTCCTCCTGTATCAGATACTTCAAACATTTCCCTCTTTCACTTTTTTTTTTTTTTTTTTAATCAAACTGCTTGAAAATAGTTCTTTTATCATCAGGTCATTGTGAAAATATGCATGCTTTATGTTTTTAGCATGCTTTTCCCTTTAACAGCTTAGTATATATGTTAAATCATAAGCCTGAGCCTATAAGGAACTATTTATGCTAAATACTGTATCTTGTTCAAAGTGACAATTGAGCAATGCTGTCATTAAAAAGTGTTAAATCTGGCACCCGTTGCTATCAGTGGAAGATTTCTCCCTGTTTTGCTAACACTTTGGTGCCTACAGAAGAGAAAACTCGCCTCAGGCTCTTCAGGACACAGACCTTCACAACCAACAGGTGAAAAGCAGGGCCTGTCCCACTTCTTTAACAATAACGTGAAAATTACACTCCCTGAAGCCTGGCTCCAAACATCTCCACAGGTGGGAGCAGTTAAAGCCCTACCCCATCCTCCCAAACCCAGCTGTGGTCGCAGTGTTTCAGACCTCCTGGCCCAGCTCAGCTCAGCCAGGCAGTGCAGGCCAACCATGGGAGACTTTCTCATAGTGGGCTCCAGGCTTAAATTATAGTGCTTTGGGGATTTCTTGTGCTACAGTAAGAATTTCCTATTTCTTCCTTTCACGTTGTTTTCTTCTCTTCTGTAAGAGGGGGGCTTTTCCTTTCATGGCCACGCGTTACCTGACACAACCGGATAACACTCCTCCTCCCTGTGTCTGCCGAGGGCCCACGGGAGGTATGCAAGCATGGGCATGACGATCGCTGTTTTTCAGAGGAACATTGTGTGTTTTAATGGCCTGAAATCCCTCCTAAGGCTCAACCAGCAGGCACAGTGGGAGATGCAGCCCAGAGAAAGGCTGGTACATGCACTGCAAGGATGTGCACTTATAACCCCTCAGGCGAGCGGTTCCTTCCTACCAGACTGTACTGCATACCATGTCAAACTATTCAGGAGTTTCTGATTTTTGTTTCAGCTCGGGGATCAAGACCTGTGTCAATTCATGCTTTTAATTCAGCAAGACAATGCTCAGCATAATTTGATTTTTAGCTGTCTTACAGCGTTGAATTCACACTCACGCTGTACAAAGCCCCAGCCGGCAGCTTCATCAAATATTTACAGCTCCGTGAGGCCTCTTAACTAGTCTGTGCTCTCCTATGAAATGCAACAGCAACAAAACCATTAGTCGTGGCAAAAAGAGAAAGGTGGACACTTGACGTGCACAACTCATGAAGGCGTGAATTGCATGGACGCCTGCCTGAGCATCGCAATGAGCTACCTTGAGCAGAGAGGATGCACCCAGCTGGACCACTTCATCCTGCAAAGGGCAGGCACGTGCTGCTCTGACCCCCAGAAGTTTGGAATTATTGGCTGGAAAATACCTGCTAAAGAAACACTGTATGCTCCTGTTTGTGTGAACCTTTTCAGACCTTGCTCTTAGTTTCCAAATTGGGTGCTGATTACTGAACCTGCCCTATTTCAACAGCATGAGAAGCACTTTGTAACTTATTTCTGTGTTATAATGAAGTGTCTCTGTATATGGATCAAGATTAATTTATTGGCTGTATAAATATGTGTGAATCATGCCCGTGTATTACTGTCACCCACTCCCATGATTGGTCTTGCTGAGCATTCACCTCTGGTTTTGTGACTGAGGATGTGAAGTTAAAGCAGAGCATGGATATCAAGTTTCATGCAAAACTTCTCACATACGAGGAGGAATGATATCACTAAAGCACTCCTGCAAGAACACAGTGGTGTTGATATGAAGCTGTCCATTTCAAAATTAAGGTATCACACATTTGACTGGCAGTTGCTGCATGTTTGCAACTCAGGGAGACGTGGTTACAGTTAGGCTGTCTACAAAGCTCTCTTTAGGAGAAAACTGAAAGATTTTCATCAAGAAAACACTTGAAGCAAGGCACAAAACATTCAATTCTGTGAAACACAGAATAGTGGAATTATACTGGCAATTTACATGTGAGCTCTGAGTCAGTGCTTTCAGGCAGGCAGTAATTCCACATAAGCATCCCTGATGAAACAGGATCATAAATCTCTTTCTGAATGGTATCTTTCAACTGATGTGCTCGGCTTCAATCTCTTCTCCTACAGGAAAGACACTCAGAGACAGAATAAGAACGGGACCCAACCCACAGAGCACGTTTCAAGAGTGTTTTGCTACGTTGGCCCCCACTTGCATGCTTTTCTTTATTAAAAGCTAGTCTGAACTGATCCCTCGATATTTCAAAACGTGAAGAAAAGAGAAAGAATATGTAACGTAACAACTGCTGTCTGTGATAGCAGATAGCCTGGCCTGCTTGGAAAAAAAAGTACATCAGAACCAGTAGTAACTTAATGGGAAAAGCTGTCTAATTTAGCTTGTGGAGAGGAGTAAGTTTAGCTGAAAATAAACAAATGTGTAGGTTGTTAGTTCCATAAATGTATTTTTTTTCTTTTGCTGATTGTATTGTAAATATAAAACAAAACCTGCTTCCCAAACAGAGAAAAAAGGCAGATGTGGAGCTGGGCAGTGTATTTGGACTGGGCTGGAGTGCAGAACTGACACCGCATGGGGAATGGCAAGGAGCCCAAAGACATGAAAAGGGTGTCTGGAAGGACAGGACAGGGTCAGAGGGCTCAGGTGGCCATGCTGGGGAGAGCAGCTGTCCGACCCAGGGGACCAGGTAGTTGCTGCTCATCCCCTCCAAACAGAGCCCATCTCATCTGAGACGTAGATTCAGGAATGGGAGGCCTTGCTGGGCTTCTTTGACTTCAGCATAAACTGATAAATCAACTAATGGAGTAATTAGAAGCAGTCAACACGATATCCCTTCAGGACATCCAAACCTGGGAAGTCTTACAGGCACAGGAGAACTGCATTGTCCTGGAGAGTGCCTGGTGATGGGTGGGAGTTTGTGGGTGGTGGACGGGTGGTGGGGCCAGGAGGAGCTTTTCCTGTGGCCTGGGGGGAGCAGGCAGACATGGTGCAGGCCAAGAAGCTGCCAGCTGGAACAAAGAGTCCACCCAGCAGAGGCCACAGAGGGGGAACTGGAGCTCAGAAAGCCCCAGGCAACAGCCACAGCTTTTGTGAGTGCCATGTGTCAGACCGTGGCTCACCTTTTAAAGGACAGCCCTACTTTTGGCATTTTGGCCCCCTGTGCTCATGCTGGCTGTGAAAATTGTTAATTACGCACGAGCACACGTTAGATATTGGGGCTGATCAATGTGCTTCTGGGGTTACCAAGCGATTTACAGCCCCAAACAGTTCTGCTCAACCTGACTTTGCTGACTGTGGGACTAAGAAAAAATCTTCCTTTGTCGCGGTGGATTCTTGTCACCTGTGCCCAGTCCCACCTAAGGCCAGGATGTCTTACAGCCTCCTGTGACTCTTTCAGGGATGCTGAGTGCCCCAGCCTGGACCCCATGGCCAAGTTCTCATGGCCAAGACCTCGACAGCGCTGAGCTGCAGGACCTGAACCCTTCACATGCTTTTAGGGTCAAATCCTACAAGCTCTTTTGTGCAGCCCTGTGAGATATCTGCCTTATGAGTGGAATGCAGTCCTCTGAAGTGATACTGGGTGAACTGCTTCCGCTCCTATAGCTGTGCAGTTGATTATTCTCAGCTCAGAGCAGTACTTCCTACTTGGCCTTCTGCTTATCACATCTCCAGTTCATCTCAGCCGCATTTAAATTCTGACCTCACTTGCCTCTGCCAAATTCTCCACCCCAACCTCCCCCACAAACCCCACACTTCTTACTGCCCCAGCCATCAAGAGCACCAAATTAGCTACAAGGGGAGGTTCAGAAGGGCTAATTCACTGGCTGCTTGCAGAACTAAAACCCATGCAGGTGGTCAACCTCACAAAGGCCAAACCCATTGAATTCATGAGGGCTGCTCGCAAGCAGGCATATTTACATGCTTGAGTGTGCGGATAAGAGGTGCCAGGCTGTTTAATATACTGGTCACTCGATTAAAAAGAACCGGCATAATATTTTCCGTCAAGATAGGCCAGGGATTAGTTTGACAGACTTAATGTAATTACGCGGAGATGAGTTTGGCCCGGTGACCTTTTTCTTTATCATCGTGTCTTCCCAGTGTTTGATCAATGACTTCAAATAGCTTTGAACTGATTTAAGGCTTTTCTCACTGTTTGCTTTGAGATCTTGTTCTCCATTTTTAATAAACAAGACTGCTCCCTTTTTGTTCTGGAAGGGACCCTCATGTCTTAAACATATCAGTCTTGCAGGGAGGTTATGGCTAAATCCCAACCCCTCAGCCAGAAGAGCTGCAATTGCCAGGTTCCCCTTCTACATCCTCATGCGATTGCCTGGACATAAATCTAGGGTCAGGAAAACACGAGATTTAAAACAAATATCCACTGTCCTTAGGTGGCCACTTGGTGAAGCTGGTGGTAAAGCTTCAAGGCTTCAACAGCACCAGGCTCAAGCTCAGAGCTGCTGAACCAACACTGCCTCTGCTGTGCCGAAGCTGTTATAATAGCAGTACAAGCAGAAGTGCTTCAGAACTTTTCTTGGAGCTTTTAAGTACAAATGCAGGCATGTTTATCTACTTTCAGGAAAAAAAAAAAAAAAAAAGAAAAAAAAAAACATAGAAAAAAGAAAGCTACTTGAGGGTACAGATGGTTTCAGCATGTGCAGGACTTCTTCAGAAGGGGAAAAAATGGAACAGTTAAGCACAATTTTCTCTAATTTTTAAAGGAATCAAAGCGTTCCTTGCAGAAGAATCAAGCTATTTAGAATAACTCTTTGGACATCTTAATTATGTAATGTTCTCTTTTTTTTTTAATGCTTGAAAGTGCTTTGGTTCCTGACAATCACCTATGTGTTCAATGATTGTAAAATAATTGCAGATTATCGTTTTACCAAATGAGAGATTCTTTTTTTTTTTTTAAAGTTGGATGGCTCATGTAAGAGCTGCCCTCCTAGGTCTCAAAGTTTGTGAGAGGACTGAACTGCAAAGATAGGCTACAGGCAGTCCATGATCACTGGCTCCTATGAGCTTGTTGTCTGCGTTTCCAGGAAAAAACCCAAGGCACTGGTGATTTCCTAGCTCCTGCACAGGGGGGCTGGTACTGCCGTTCAGTCCATGCTTCCCTGACTCAGTCTGCACTGAACTCCTGAACGAGCTTGATTCATCCAAGCAAATTTTTTTCGAACAGGACTTAAGCCTTGGTTTGGGAAAGCACAAAAGCACATGTTCGCCTTGAGCCACTGAGCAATTCCACTGAAGCCAACAGCACCTAAGCCCTCACCAGCATTAAACATGGGCTTTGCTGGCCAGAAGCCATACGTACATGTTTCTGTAAGGGAAAGTAGTGCAGTTCTCATACCATAAGAGTTGCAATATTTGATGGTGCTTTTTTTCTTTCACCTGGAGCCCAGGGTTTTTGGAGTGTATGAGTGCATACCCATTCCAGCTTTGTTCTTTTAAAACTGAAAATTTCTGGGCTGTTTCACGAGGATTCCCAACCAGCAGAAAATATAAAAATGCAGATGAAATGCCCTGTGCTTTCAACAGCTGGATATTTAGAGGGGGTGTGGACCCGAATCAAGGCTTTTGAGCATGAGGTTAATGGCAAACACTAAAACAAATGAGCTCTGTTCTCTGCCCCGACAATCTCTCTCTACACACACTCAAGGACCCCGACACTGTCTGTGACCAAGGGAAGATCCCTGCTCCACCTGCTGCACATCTAGGGCCACGGGGACTAACAGGTAGGCAGACAGCCCAGTATTTCACTTTCCCGGAGCTCCGGCCCCGAAGTGAGGAGCCCGATGCCCCTTGCTCAGCACCGGGGATCACCGACACTTCCCATGCCCTGCGCATCTCCCAGCCGCTCAGCCCCCAGCCGCGGGTGCCAGGGCAGGGAGCTGCCCTTTCCATGCACTGAAAGAAAAGGGTGATGCACCTCAGAGACGGGCTCACAGCACCGCAGACAACGAGCAGGGACGCCCGGACAGCCCAACAGAAGCAGCGCTGGGTACCGAGGATGCTCTGCGGGATGCTCACCCCATGCCGGCACCCCAATGGGAACCGTCTCAAGCCCACGGAGGAAAACTCGGCAATAAGTACGCTGTCGGGAGGGGGCTGTTCCCCTGCGGTGCCCCATGGACACCCCACAACCTCCCACCCCAACACCCCCGGGCACCCCACAACCTCCCACCCCTGCACCCCGGGCACTCACCTGCGCTCCGGCGGCAGCCGCTCCGCTCCCCCCGTGCTCGGGGGTCTCTCCCGGAGGGGAGGGGGGATATTTTGGGGGGACAGGCGGGGTGGGCTGTCCCCCCTCTTGCCCTCAGCCCGGCAGCCGCGAGTGCGGCGCAGCCCCCCCGGCGGTGGGGATTTATCGGCGGGCGGAGGAGGGGGCCGGCACGGCCGCTTTGGGGCGGGGGGATGCGGGGAGGGGGCCGGGCTGCGGGGAGCCTGCGGCGGCTCCGCACCCGCTCCGCACCCGCTCCGCACCCGCTGCGCTCCGCCGGGGGCACGGCGCCGCCCCCGAGCCCCTCCGTGCCCACCAGGGGGCACCGCCGCCTGCTGCCGGGGCTGGGGTCGCGGGGAGCTCGCCGGGCAGCGGGGGGGAGAGCGGAGATAGCATCCCCCGGGGGTGGAGAGAGACTTGGGTGCCGTGGGGTTTTGGGGAGGGTTCCAAAGAGAGCCGAGGTGAAGGCACCTCTGCTTTGCCTAAGGAAGTTGTCTCTATCCGGGGATCGTGTCATTTCCCACGGCTTGTGAAATATTTATATATATATATATATATATATATTTTTTTTTTTTTTTTTTTGAATGTGGAGTGGCACTGATTTAAAACCCATTCACAAAGCCTCTGTTCCCATCTCTCCTGCTTTACCTCGGGAGGTCTTCTGCTCCGCTGCTTTCTGGTGAAACGTGTCCAGGGCTGCTGGAGGGCTCCGTGGGCTGGAATGGGAGTGGAAGATGACCCGGAGCAAAAATCTCCAGGTCTCTGTAATCACGGCTTTCATGTCCTCCTCAAACACTGAACAACAAGGGAATGAAATTCTCAGGCATTTTATTTACGGTCATCAT
The DNA here is from genome assembly GCF_047663525.1 of Anas platyrhynchos. Taxonomy (NCBI): domain Eukaryota; kingdom Metazoa; phylum Chordata; class Aves; order Anseriformes; family Anatidae; genus Anas; species Anas platyrhynchos. Next base: position 83,505,682 of record NC_092589.1, read on the forward strand.
TTCTGGAGAGATTTTCTGCCCAGGACCTCCTCTAGAGTTCCTGATGTCTCCCACTTACATTTAGGGGAAGGCTGCGGTGAGTTCATGCAGCACCAGCCATAACAGGGCCATAAACCTCAGTGGGGCCATCATCATGATGGTAAGACAAACAAAACCTGTTAGCTGTAGTATTTATTCTGACACGTCCACAACTGAATAAAACAAGCTACGGCACAGCTCCATTCTGGTGTACAGCCCAGGCAGTGACCCCACATCCCACCTCTCCCCACCACCACACCGCAGCCACAGGTAGAATAAACCTCCAGCAGCAGGAGGTGGCTGCATCCATCATACACATGGAGGACCCTCCGGCCAGGGTGCCTGATATCTAAACATAAACGTGAAAAATAAAAGCAACATTATGCAAATATGAAGCATGGAAGGAAGGATTTAAAGAAAGACAATGGTCCCTTAATGAAAGGCACAAACATCAGTCACTCACAGCTGAATGAGTACAAGTTGATCCGAAGCTGAGTGGAGTGACAGCCCAGAAAGCTTCATATTAAGTCAATTAAATCCCATTATTCTTTATTTATTTTTTTAATAATTAAATTAATTTCATGTGACTGTGAAGGGAGCTGGAATGACTGCCAAAAGCTGTTCTTGTCACAGGCTACAGAGGCAGGATTAGTCAGTAATTATGGCACCAGGCTGGTGTTTGGGAGAGGTGGGTTCTGCTTTTCAGCATGCGTGGCCCAGTTTGAGTCCTGTAAGCTCTCTGTGCCTCAGCTACCCAGCTCTAACCAGCAATAAAAGGGCTCTGCATGCCTCCAGAGGTGTGCGGAGCAGGGAGGTCTTGCAGTGCTCCTCAGACTTGGTTTGTGGTTTCCTGGGTGTACCTGCAAGTGCATGACAGAGGGCACGTTGAGTTGCTTCCTTTTGGATAGCCACCATTGCCATGAAAAGGAAGCTGCATTTCTGATGAGCTTTTGCATGCATTCACTCGCTCAGCCAGCCACACTGCCATCACAGCAAAGCTGCAGATACAGGAGGAGAGGCAGCAAAATAAAATCTTTTTGCGGGTTTGTCACAGTCTCCCTTACTTCATTTCAGGACCATTCAGATATAACTGATCATATTGAGCCATGCCGCTTTGGACAGGAAAAGTCCATCAGGGAATTGCTGGCTGGTTGCTACTTGTACACACACCTCCTCTTTCTTTGGCATATTGCCCTTTCGCAGTCCTTTCTTTGCAGTCAGGTTGCTGATTCTTTCCTAGGAGATCGCTGGAAATGTCACCAGGTACATCTCTGCAGAGCTGGAAGGAGCCACTGGAGTGTCTGTTGGCAGCATGCTCCATAATCCCCTCCCTCCTGTCTGTGGGGCTGAGTGCTCAAATGCTAATGCCCTGCATGTGGGATTTGTCTGCCTTGAGCTTTTGACGTTGTAAGTTAATCATCTGCATGCAAACTTGTCACCTAAGGCTCTCCATATAGTTAATGGAGAGAAATAGACACCTCCAGAAGGCAACTCATCTCATCCATCTTGGACATCTACGTGGAGATGAAATGAGCTGCCTTTTGGAGGTGCCCATTTCTCTCCAGCGAGTCTGAAGCGAGCCCAGGGTGACTGGCTTAGATGGAGGTGATTAACGTTCGGATGCGTACAGTGAGGTGAAATGAATCTCACCCCTTTTGAGTAATTCTCCTAGTCATGACCCAGCGGTGATTGAGAACCTCTTTTCTGCATACCCTATCAAATCCTAGCTAGGGGCAAATCTGAGCTGCTGTGCTGTTTTCTAGCAAATAAAAGCACTGTGGATCAGTCAGATTGATCCCCGTGCAGCAGGATGATGCTGGCTTAGGAAGAGGTGAAGAAATGTTGTAGAAGCAGGTCCCAGAGGTGTCATTTCTCTCCAGGCTGCTCCCACCCAGCCACCCATCTCTACACCACGTCTCTACATCACTCACAAACAGGTGACCCCAGATAGACTTTTGCCTACACTGAAGCAAGTTCTTCAGCAGAAGAGGGATCCAAATGCTCACTTTCAGAGCTCTTGCAGCTCTCTGAAGCACCTTGTGCTGGTTGCAGGCAAATGATGAGGTGCTGTAGGAGGTGACCACTGGGCTCACTGGAGTCCTTCTCTCAAAGTTACGTGTTTCCCCAGCTCAGGGAAACACAGTCCATCCTCCTAAGGATATAATCCTTTTTTGTCTTCTATGAAAAAAGTGATCTATTTGTGCCCAGTAATTGCCCTGCAATTAGTCTTCAAAAACAAATTAAAAAAAAAATAAATACAACAGCATCCTCATTTAATTTAGATTAAACTCTGCAGATAAGAGCTGATAGAAGATACCAAAAATGCCCGTGTAAATGCTGTGTATTTTTGTTTGAGCTTCTCAGAATTGCTGCCAGGCCGATGTTTGCCATGGGTGGTCCCCGGTCAGAAGTAGTGCTAGAGCCCTGAAGGATAAACAGATGATACTTTTGCAGGGAAAGGCATAGCTGCCCTTTACAAAAATATCGTCCTAATAAAAGCTGCTGAAATTCAGAGCTTGGCAGGCTCCTATTCCTCAGCAAGAAGAAGGCAGCAAAGGGGCACTGCCGTGCTGTGGCTTTGGGGTCCTCTCTTGTCCCCATGTTGGTGCTGCAGCCTCCGGTGCCTTGGTGCCATCAGTGTCATCTTTCTTTGAACAAAATGACAGTGACATGGCACAGGCACAGCCTTCTGGCTCTGCTGGGCTGGGGCAAAGCCCCTCTGCGACTTGTTCGTTTGCACAGTGGTCAAAATAATTATGCATCAGCTTACATGCGTGCCCTGCTCTGGGTGTTTTCTTTCCATCTCCATCAGTGGCACTCGTAAATGCTCAGCAAATGTCACCCTTTCTCCATCGTTGTCACTCTGCTGTTTCGCAGGCTCGTTCATCTTGTAGCCTCCTCCCAGCCTCAGCAGCTCATGCTTGTGCAGGCAGTTCATTTACTGCTCATGGCTGGTAGGTGATCTGCTTTGGTTAATGCTTTATTGACGTCTTAGTATGATATATCCCAGCTGATGCTCCACCAAGGCTGACATTTGTCACAGGCTTTTGACCTGGTTGCAGCCAACCTGCATTACACTCTACTGTACACAAGCTCCAACTCCCCTGAATCACACCGTTGGGATTCACAACTCCACGCTGGGGATGTAGAGGGCTTTCTAGAAGAGATGGGAAGTTGATGGACCATTATACATATTTTCCTGGCACTCGGATTTGGAAAAAGATGTGAAAAATATATACTTGTAGTTAAGGGTCTTCTAAACTCCACAAGAATGCACTTGAAATTTGGATTTTCAACAGCACGAGTGCTGTTATCACAGAAGAAGTTTTTGTTGATGCCTTTCTGAAATTGATAAAAGCCCCTGCTGTTGATTAAAATGTGATCAAGCACACAACACAGAGTACTCTTGATGGAGGACTATATATTTCTTATTTAACTGGAATCTAAAATTAATTCATAGAATCCTAGAAAATCCCGAGTAGGAAGGGACACCCAAGGACCATCAAGTCCAACCCCTGGATCCCCAAAAGACCACCAAAAAAACAGGCCATGTCTGAAAGCATTGTCCAAATGCTTCTTGAAATCCAGCAGGCTCAGTGCTGTGACCACTGCCCTGGGGAGCCTGTCCCAGTGTCCAACCACACATCTGTGAATTACTTTAATTATAAAATTATATCTTTATTTTGCTACAAATAACCCGAGGATGAAAAGGCAAGCTTAAATTTAGCCCATTTTTATTACAATAAATTAACTGGAGCAGGATCTCACAAACTCTTGCTTTATGATGACTGTCCATTTCTGGAATATTTATTCCTCTTAAACTGAAAACAGTCAATAAACTCCAGGCTTGTTATAAATTTGTTTAAATTTCATACCAAATTTTTTCAAAGGCCTTATATGTATGGAGAGATTCCAGTGTAGTGGTCACTGTATCTGAGCATACTCAGAACTCTGCTAAAGCAGGTGTGTGCCTAAGTATGCTATTTAGTCCATATCATACAGTGATGTAATAACTTCTTTTTGTCTTTTATTTTTCTGGAAATCAGTGATATTTTGACAAACCACTACAAAGATATTCTTCTAGGTCACTTTGGTACTGTAAGATATGGAATACCCCAAACAGCATCGTAAAAACTTGGAAGTCTGTATTTTATCAGCCCGATTAAAAAATAAAATAAAATGTGGAGACACTGAGCAAACGGTTGTAGTCTGCTATAATTCAAAATTTAAATGCACAGAAGTTACATAGAAAAGAAAAAAATGTGGTTGAAGTGGTGAAAAAACACATCAGTTTCACACTGACCACACAAAACAAAGCATGTATAAAGCTATTGTAGGCATACCTTATAAAATCTTCCAGGATAAAAGTTTTATATAATTGATATTTGTTCTTTCTTTCAAAAAAAAAAAAACTGCCCCAAAGCATTAACTCATTTTGGCAACACCTTGCAGCTTATCTATAATATCTTTTGTATCTATCCCAGCTACTGAGGGCACGCCTGTGGTGACTGTAAATTTTATGCTTCAGTGTGCTCTGTTATCGTGGATTAAATATTTACTTCAGATGCCATTTGGGCACGTTGTGTGGTTCTTACCCTGGGTGTAATAGGGATACATCACTGACTCAGGATGTGTTCTCATAATTCTCCTATTGCCAATGCCAAATGGTTAAACAGCGATGTTGAACTGGGTGATAAATGGAGGCGGGGACAGTGCCATCCCTTAATAGGGATGTATCTCAGCATGGGTTTACGAGAAGATGAAAAGAAGATGATACTCAGCGGCCACAATTTTGTTTCGGTCTGACATTCTATTCAGTCGCTTCAACTTGATTTAAGTCTTTTCAGATACTTTTATAGCATGATTTTCAGTTGCACCCAAAGCCTGCTGAAGTTGACGAGAAAACTTTCCCAACATGTGCTGCATCACACCCTTGTGCAGAGCATCTCCGGTCAGACATCCTCTCTTCTCTTCCTACCCTTCCTTTAGCAAACACTTAATAGCATTTTCCATTATCTACCTGGAACACAGTAAAGGTGTCAACGCCCAGTGACAGGTTCACTAAATAACAGGATTTTATTACTACCGATCAAAGATGCATTAGGATCTAAACATGCAGGAAAGTTTATGGGCCAGGGAGGGACGTGGGGTTTTAGAGAACGTGTTTTAGGACAACAGCTGCAAGCAATTAAGTGAATAAATCCTTCACATCCTTATAGCTCTAGCTAGCCAGATAGGTAACTTCACCACTGCTGGGTCACACAAGAAGCCACTGCTGTCCCACTTGATGGCACTGCCCCAGCCAGTGAAGCTGACACTTTCTCTGTAAACTATTTGACACGGCAGAGCCTATTTTGGATATGCTGCTGTTAGGAACGGTGGTTTTTATGGGTCGTTTCTTTCTCGTGCGTGTGTGGCACATTTGTTTCGCACAGCACTTGTTGCTGGTGGTCGCCCAATTCCCTGCAGGAGCTGTCGGGTGCATCCCAGCTGCTGAGGCTGGCTGCTCAGTCGAATCCCTGACAAGATGACAGCTTTGTCTCCTCCTCAGGGCCCTCATCTGGTCCCTTGGGCTTATTCCCCTCTATTCCTAGAGAAAACAGTGTGTAATTTACAATTACAATTTATGTGCTCGTGGGATTGTTCAATACAACACAGGGGTGAATGATAAAACCCAGGCATCCTTGTGAGAAGAGGTGCTATGGTGCTATGGGATCACAGGGGGAGAAGCAGATGTGCCTTCTTCATAACACCAGCCCAGGCTAAAATCTAATGAAATGGGTGGGACATTTATGCATGGCATCCTGCAGCTATTGGACACCCCATCACTACCAAGCAGTATTTTCTTCTAGTCTGTATTCCTTTAGGCTTATCTCATTTGGTCTGTTATTTTATAGAGGAGGCAGGTGGAGAATTCCCAGTGAGAGGAATAATATAAATGGAAATAAACTTCTCTGTGCAATCAAGCTAAACCATCTGGTTATAATCCAAATACATTTGTTGCATGAGAAATTCCAGGTACCACTATGTACTACCCAGCTCTCCACATTTTCCTTATCTTATGCATCATTTTGTTCTTTTTCCCCAAGTCCTGCCTCTATTTCTAGTGGCAATTTGTAATGACTGCACATTTGCAGTCTCTCCGACAATGTAGCTAACAGTATTTGAAATGTGCTGTGTAGTATCCCTAGTTTTTTCTTTCCTATGTTATTAGATCTGTTTACCCCAATCTTCTGAAATCCCATGCTGGTCCATTCCTTCTGGAGCCTCCAACTTCCTTTATGTTCACTTAAATTCTCACACTTCTGGTGGATAAAAATAACAAAAGCTCTGTCTGCTGACAAGAGGGCCATCAGTAAAACAAGATTTGTTTCACTGAAAGGTTGCCTCACACATCCTTCTGGAAAAGCACTGCTCAGACAGAGGTGAGCCGTGGAAGGAACTGAGGTGCTTTTAAAAACATAAATGTCTTTGCCTGCACCTTACGCCTCCAAAAGCTCAATGGAGGACTGACTCAGGCTGCTATGGTCCTGAAGCACTTTTCCATAATGGATCTAGATGCACAGCAGCGCAACCTGACATTTCATTATTTTTAATAGTGTTATTGCTGGAAGGACCTGCTGATGCGAGAGCACATTCCAGCAGCAGGCGGGGTATTAATGTGGAATCGCGGCAGCAAGTGCTGAAAGATATGTGGCCGGGAGAAAAGGCAGTGCCACCGGCAGGATACACTACATCAAGTAAGATTCAATTACACAATATTTATAGTCCCATACCTTCTGTTTCAGGGGTGTGCAGCTGCAAAGAAGGAAGAATAAACCTCTTCCCCTATGATTGCCTCCATGGGGCACCCAGCAGCTCATTAGCAGCAGCACTTTCCCGACCAAGGAGAGAAAGGACTGCCCTGTGTGCTAATTTTTTGTGTCAGAGACCAAAGTTGGTTCTGATGTGAACGCTGCTGGGAGCACAACCTTGCGACCAGAGCAGTGAGTCAAACCCACCTCTGTGGCTGGGTGCTTTCCCTGGCCAGTTTGGGGACCTGGGGGTGGAGGAACCCAGCACCGTGGTCCCAGCTTCAGGTGCTCTTACACGTTTGTGGTGAGCACTCTCAGATGTCCTCAGCAGACAGGGTCCAGCGTTCATGGACCGCATGAGTTTCCCATCAGTCTCTTGCCTTTACATGTCACCAGAAGGTCCTAACTCCATCTCAGGTGCAATCACAAATGGACTAAAACGGCAGTCCCAAGACCTGTGTCCCAAAACACAAACTCATCATCAGGGAATAGTAAGAGTGATTTCAATGCCAGTGGCCAAATTCAGTGTGGCAACACTTAAAACTTGGGCAGCAGAATGTGTTGGAAGTGCTCAGTAGAACCAGGAGCAGCTCATGGCTGTCAGCTTTTAATGTATTTATCTGCCATGGTTCAAACACCAGCCTGAAAACAGCAGGAGCAGGAGAAGAGGGAAAAGCCTTGGCCACAGCCCAGCTGCAGCACAAGACGTTGACATCTCAGTCCAGGAGGCAGAGCGTGAGCTGAGGTGTGCAGGAGCTGGCAGGGAAGAAACACATCCTAGTGAGCACCTCCACAGCTCAGGAGATCTCCCTGGGGCCCACAGGAGAGGGGGGAGCCCGAGGAAACAGGGGAGATGGAGGAGGCCACCGCTTCGTATATCAAGTGATCACATCTCAGAGATGCCTGCTTCTTCAGTGAACTGCAAAAACATCTTTACCTGCAAAGGGGCCTAAGCAGGAAAAAAATTGCAATGGACACCAAGCATGCAATGGTGAATGACTCTAATAGGGCAAATTTGCAAGAGAAATAATCTCCTCTTATCTCTGAAATGTGTTTTAGATACTTTCACTACTTTACATTTTCCTTTGTTTGCAAAGTGGCGTAATCCCTCAGCATACTCATTTAACTTGACCCTCTGCTAACCCCTCGCTGATTCCAGTATTTAGTTTTTACAAAACAAACAAACAAGAAGAGCAATTGCTTAAATTTGTATAAATATTTAGGAGGATTTTTTAAGCCCCCCCTCCTGCTCCTGACTGTCTGATGGTTAGATGCCAGCTGAGACAGCTGAGTTGAAGTGCCAGAACCTCTGGCTGGGATTACATTACAGAGGGTTTTGTGTGCTGCTGGAAATGGGGAACATTTAATTACAGCACACTCCCTCGAGACAGGATGGGATGGGTCATACGAACACCACAATCTGTCTGCTGCAGGTAAGCAAGTCATGAATAAAAACGTACTCTAATTTAGGAATGTAAATAGAGGGATGCCTGCTTTGAAGCACTGAGGTCTGAACAATTTAAGCACCATTGTACAAATAAAGCAAGCAATTTTGTACAGCAGTTTGGGCTCAGAATGGGACTTGGCTAAATCCACTTTCCCATAGCAAGGTTTCAGGGGACATTTAATGATGCTGCAAACAGGTCTGTGCAAAGCACAGCAACCAGTTACTTCCTTTTAGGTTACGGCAGCATTTTTAACTTAAAAAATAAAAAATAAGTAAAAGTTATATACACATTGTTCAGATTTTGGCTATAGAAACAGCACTTACAGTTATCTTAGCTTTGCATGATGGCTAACCCAAATTCACAGTCTATATCTTGTTTAATATCACCTGCTACTTTGGGAGGATGTGGTAGCCAGTTGCTCACTTTGATTTGATGACACCTAAATGGGAAGGGTAAAGGCCCTGGCTTTTCATGTGGGCCTGGCTGTCTCGCTGGGATGGAGGCACAGACTTCAGCTTTGAGTCCCTGCAGTGCCTGTGTTCATGCTGTGTGAGCACAGCTTCACCCAGGATGAGTCTTTTCTCATCCTCTCTTTTGCTGGTGGAGGCATTTCATACCCAGGTTTACCTTCTCTCCCTGCTCCACTGGGTGGGAACAGCCTAGGGAGTCAACTCAGCCCTCCTTTTGGGAGGAACGGTGAGAAAATGTTTTGTCACAACATAGGCAAAGATGTCAGCTTGCTGCGGCACATCTTGAAGGAGCACATTAAAATGTAGTAAATCCTTGTGTATGAGTAACAGAACATTTTAAGGAGTGGTGCTGCAGAACAGAGGGAGAAGTGAGTGTGCCGTCACGGCCATCTCAGGCCACCCCAATGCGGATACGCTCAGCCTTCAGAGCCACCCACAGATGCCTACTTCTGCAGGCTCTGAAAGGATCTGCTGCAAGTGGAAGAACAAAGAGCAGGAGGAGAGAGATGCTCTCAAGATGACAATTGCAGGCCAAGGAGAAATCTCTGAAGGAGGCCTGTAGCTACATGCCCATCGCAGCTAACAAACAATAGGAGTAGTGCCAACACAGTGATTTGTGGTTATATACATGCACTTCAGGTTTCATCTTCCTACCTGGATGTGGTTTTTAATTTAATTTTATTTATTTTTTTATTCCCAAAATATGTTGTTTCTATCCATGAACACAAGCTCAGCTGGTGAGTAAAGAAATTGCAGAGCTAATGTGAGTAGTTTTCTCTAGTGTTACCAACCAAATTCTGGATCTCTTGAGCTTTTACGTGGGAAAGTGGTTAAAGATTAGTTATTTGTACTCCATCCATTTCAGCTTTGTTGGTGTGGCACAAAACATCTCTCATACAAACAAAAGAAAACCAAAGACAAATGTTCAAGCAAATAATTTTTTTTCTCCTCCATGCCTTTTCAGGGGTACTGGTAAGAAGTTAAGATGCTTAGCAAGTGCATTTAAGATGCCCACGCAAGGCATTGCCATGTATTTAGCAAATAGCCATGGAAGTCCACTGTGAGCAAAACTGAAGCTTGCTCATTATGTTCCCTGAGGATTTTTGTTTTCCTTTTTCCTTTTTAAATACCTCCAAAATTCACCCACAGCCAGCTCTTCCACATGGCACAGTCAATGACACAACCTCCTCTACAATGACTGATGTGCCTATACAGACAAGGAGACATGATGCATAAGCAACCTTAGTAACATTAATAGATGCTAGCAAGAGAGTTTGCTTTAAAGGCTGCAACGGTTAATATTTTGCAGATGCCTAAATGGTAATCAGAAAACAAACAAACAAAACAGATTCTTAGAGGTTAATATTTTATTTTTGCGCTTACCTAGCTATTTATTTATTTATTCATTCATATTTAAGCAGGATCAACACTTGCCTTCTCTTTAATGAGATACTCCAAAGGTGTTGCTGATCATTTAGCAATCTCAGTTAAAGCAGAGAGGATAACTTCGCTATTAACGTGCAGGGGGATCTCACCCCTCAAGTAAAATATATGGCCACAAGTCAGGAGGGATGGTGAGGGTTTGTCTCTCATGTAAGTTGGTTTTGGTTCCTTCTTCATGACACTCTGTCACCCACTCTTCATTTCTCACATGTGTTTTCATCTGACTTCACATAACTTTCAGGTGTGTGCTGCTGCTACTTCCTTGCTCAACTACAATTTGTTACTTTCTGCAACTTTTACTGGACTTGAACAAGGCATCCATGTTCTGTACCTTTGTGACCATCTCCAATTCCGTCATCCCCTTGAGTTCAGAAGGTGAATCCACTTAATAATGTGATTTTTTTTAATTATTTTTTTTTGCATTTCACTCTTTATGTTACTCACAAATTGCTGTGAATTGCTAGTGTAGCCCTTTCAGCTCCATGTTGCCAACCAAGCTTTCCTCTGCCAAGTTCAAGATGAGCTTCTTGAGATCAGGAACTTGGCTAGAAGGTGACCTTTGTGGTTGATATATGACACGAATATGACAAGCCGTGGGGTTTTGGCTACTCCAGCAGGAAAACCCAAATACCAGCACTATTTTGGTCCCATTCACTCAGATAATTGCTCACGAGGCAGTGAGTGCTGGTGTCAAATCAGAGCCTTCATTTAACAGAGGAAATGGAGCCAGGGTTGCGACAAAGCCATTACCTGTGGATCATGCTATGCACCCATCTTTCGTGGTGTTGTGCCCTTGGGGTGCTCTTGGGGTATGTGCTTGGTGGTTGCCATCCTCACCAGCTAGTGGTGGATCGTGCTGGTAATATCACGCTGCCTCAGCTGCCACCACAAAAGCACACCAGCTGAGCAGTGTCAGGGCTGACAAAGCTGGGGAAAGAGTCAGCCAAAGATAACTTACATGTAGAAGCTGGTAATGGAAGAGAAGATGTCCCACAGTGATCTGTCAGGCCCTTCCTCGACTAATCTGTGATTTGTAGCTCATTGGAATCCAAGAGATGTCCCACTTGTCTCCCAGTTCTTAGCACTGGGATTTGTGAGCGTAGCACAGTGGGGATAATGAAGGCTTGGTGTGCATCTGACAATCAGCATGGGTAGCAGAAAGTTGTTTTACATTATCAGCGTGTTACGGTTATATCTGGAGTGAGAAAAATATCTCACAACTTCTAGCAAGCCCGAGAAGAACCCCTGAACTTTAATTTGCATGTTTATCACTTAGTAAATACAGGCATTTGCTATTTCTTTTGTTAAAAGGCACTGATGCAGGATTGCTAGGATTGCTAGGATTGATGCAATACTATGGGAGCTCCTGCTTCCTTCTGCATGGATGCCATCCAGTAGCTGCCCAGGTTGCCTCTTGTAGTGATGAAGCTTGATCCTTGCATCCATGGGGCAAGAATGGAAATGAAAAAATCATAACAGGCTTCTCAGACTGGGCAAGTGCATAATAAATATAATAGTAAACCTGAGAGTTCAGAAATGCAGAATCAGCTCTGGACTATATTCCTTAAGACTGAAAGGGAAATGTTTTCTTTTGCTCCGTGTCTGATTAAAATTCTCACTTTTTGGGGGAGGGGCTCTAAATTTTTTTTTGAAAAGTCCCAAACAAGACATCCTTTAAATGAAACCCTGAGTGACCATGTTTGCCAAGGAGATGTGTGAAGGGAAGAAAGACAATTTTCCTGACCAGCTTGTCTTTCCTCAGCTTCTCTCTGCTGCCCTGCTTGGACTTCAGCCCCCTCAGCTCAGGGGTGGTTTCGTGCTGGGGCTGTGACTGTGTGAGCTCTCTTTGCACAAACCTAGGCAGGGACATTGCACACACCCCTGTGCTGCAAGGAAGCCAGTTTTCTGCTCTCCACCTGGGGCTGACTGCTCCTTTACAGCCGGTATTTCAGTGCAGTGGGGACAGGGATACTCATCAGCATGCGTGAGCAAAACTGAGGCATTTAAGTCGTAAGCGAATCTTTACAGCCTCTGCTCACAAGCACGGTGAGGGCTGGGACACTCTCTCGCAGGATCTGGCATAACAGGGCTCATGAATAATTATGGCCTCTCTTTACTGCTCATACAAATTGAATAGATAACGGGGTAGTGGGTTTGTGCAGAAAAAAAGGAGCAGAAATGACAGCACCATAGGATTTCTTATCTTTTTGGAAGGTCACTTGCAGAGAGGTGTGCATACATAAGTTTCCCAAGGTGTGCACAGGGGAGTGTGGGGCTCTGGCTGGTGGTGAATGCTGAGGTGCTGTAGATGCTGATGTGCTGAGGAAGCTCAGCTCACAGGTGAAATTCCTATATAAAGCTAGAGCTGAGACCCTAGGTGAGGAGAATCTTGAGGGAGGACGCCAAGGGTAACATTGGGATGGGCCAGCAGAAGTGAAGTGAGCCCGAAACAGCTTAGTGAGCTGTGAACTGAGTGAGCAAAAGATCAGAAGTAAGGGTTGTTTCTTTTTTTGCCTGAATCTGCCAAAAGCTGGGCCTCAAATGCTGGCATTCACTAGCTGCTTTAAGGCAAGGCTTATTTTTCTCCTGGTATTTGTCGATGTTAATAACTTTGGCAGGGTCTTGGCCTCATCCTGATACAAAGGGTAAGGATAAAAAGAAAAAAAAAAAAAAACCCTGAAAACTCAGAAAATGTTTTTCAGGGCAGGAAACTCATTTGGTTAATGCTAAAGGGATTTTCTAACACAACTCTACAGTAGGGACACTTAATTCCTCTCAGAGCTGGGTTCAAATTTGTGCTTACACTGAAAATGTATTAAATTAACATTTAAAAACACATTTTAAAAACAACCTAATATATCCTGTCATGTTCTATCTCAGTGCAAATGCATACTGAGAAGTTATGATAGATGCCTATTTATACCAGAAATACCAATAGGCCTTTAACTGTAGCAATGCAAATGATGCCACTCTAATTAAAATTGGTAAATGGGTATATTCATTTTTTAATGAAAATATTCTTCCATGCACTGCCAATCTCTAGTAGCATTGCATTTTGTCTGTAGTGGACAAGGAATTAATTACTTCAATTGGAATTTAAATTCCCCTGAATACACTGGTAATCAAAGACTTCTTCTATCAGCACTTAGACGAGCTATTCTGCAATAAACAGACTGGTGGAGAGCTGCTCTAACTGCAAAGCTGGTTTTGCTTAGGGAGTTGGGCTGAATAAATGTTAGGCAGTCATAAGTATCCACCAGCTGGACTGGGCAGTTTGTGCTTTACAGGGGTTTAGCTATAATGGCAAGACATCCTGAGTGTACCTAATTAAGGAAAGCAACAAGGTGCTTTCAGAACTGTGATTAGGTGGAGAAACTTTTTTTGTCATCATGACATGGAAATGACCTGGCCTCTCCTAGAAATAATAAAAGAACAAGAGAGGGAACTTCTCTGCACTATGTGGTTGCCTTTGAATAGGAGGCCAGCTGAAGGGAAATGGGGGAAAAAACAAATGGGAGAACTACTGAAAACCTGTGGAGAAGGCTTTCCTTGACTACTGTCACTGCTGGGTTTGTGGCAGCCAGCCCTGTGCCCTTTTCTGTCAGTGGAGGGAAGGCATGGACCCCACAAGGGGGTATTTCAGCAGTCTGGGACACCTGCCTCAGGGTGAAAAGATGTGCCTCTTCATCCATCAGCTGGACATCGGGCATGGATTGCTACGGTAGATGAGGGAGCTCCCCATAACGGTCTGTAGTCACATTTCTGAACTTTCTTGTGCAAAAATCTTGACCTTTCTCTCGTTCATCTTTGACTTGATGTAATACCCAGAGTTTAAAATACTGGAATTTGTTGGGGGATACAATTTCCCATTTTCACTCAGCATTTTGTGTGACATTTCTAGATAAGCCCCACAGAATAGTTGAACAACATCAGACTTCATAGCCCTCCCTCTTCTTACTAGGTTTAATATTCTGGTGATGTTTTTGTAGAACTCACATGTCAGAAAATAACATCCCCCTTCAGCTGCTAATACTGATAGAAAGAAAAGACAGAGAGAGCATCCCTTGTGATCTGGGACATGCAGCAGCCCATGTTTCCAGGTGCTCCAAGAGGAAATCAGTGCCATTGTGCACTGCTATTCTTTCTCCATGAGAAGGAATGTATGTATAAGATATATAAGACTATATACCATAAGTTCTTTCCTTGTAACTCTTGTTTTCTAGTCCCTTCACCAGATCTGTTGCTCTTCTCTGGACACGCTTGAGAAACTCAATACCCTTCTTGGTGAGGGGCCCAGAACTGAACACCATAATCAAGGTGCAGACTCACCAATACTGAGTACAGAAGAACACTCACTTCCCTAGTCCTGCTGGCTACACTCTTTCTGATACAAGCTCTTTCTGATACACTATTTCTGATACCTACAGGCTCACTGGTGTTGCAATCCTCCCTCATCCCAGCACTGCATGGTGCAGGGTGGCCAAGCAGCACCCTGGCATGGGGCCAGCCCAGCTCCCAGGCTCTCCTCTGGGCATCCTTCTCTGATGAGGTATGTCCCATTTTGCCTCCTAAAGCCCAATGCCCCTGTGACCAAGGGGGATGACAACATCTCATGGGTGGTGCTCCAGGCTGGGCCTTGGTTGGAGCTGCAGTACCTTCAGAGCAAAACAAGGCAGATTGAGAAAAACGGGGATCACACTTTCAAAGGCTCAGTAGGAACTGGCCTAGGTTCAACCTCACACATTGACAACAGGTTGTTGTTTTCAACTCACTGTCAGCTTTATTCATCTACACTGAAAAGTCTTGACTGATGTTCAAGGGAAGATGCTTTGTTGATTCTGCTATAAAACAAGGACTTCTAGCAAATCACCCGTCAGCAACCTGGACAGCTTCCCTTCACAACTGATCCCGGTACTTGCTTTATTTCATGCTGTATGGTCTATTGTTTCAGTGAAAGAGATGATGTGTGGATTGATAGGTGGAAAGTGTTATCTTCTAATTGTGTTTGTGAAAAGGCCAGGATCCTGATTCCTTCTGAGGGCACAAGACACCACTAGAATGACAGCTCCACAGTATATGCAGCAAAGATAGCAATTATATAGTTGTCAGAAGGAAAGGAGTCGCTAGCTTAGTGCAGAACAATGTAAATGCCTTAGTATTTGAAATTTGAAATAATATTTAACTGTGCATCTAGATTCATCAGGATCATTTAATGGGGTAGTACTCATTAAAATCACCCTAATTCTTTGCATATGTCATCTTACCTTATTACACACAGCAACATAAAGGTTCAGTGTCAGAAAACCTCCCAGCTGCAGCCTGGAGCTCGGTATTGCCATACTGCTCACCCCTCTCCTGCTCTGTTTGCATCTGTTCTTGACAGCACTCAGCCAGGCTAATGGGCTCCACAGACCAGACACTCTTGTGGTCTTCGTGGCCTGGCTGGAGGGTTTAGCCTGATCTCTGTCTGGCTTGTTCTTCACAAGTGGTACTTGCAAAGGAACACAGGCTCACTGCAACAAGCCCCGTTCTCATAACACTCCAAAGAGCAGAAAAGCAGAGTGAATCTATGTCCAAAGCAATTGAAGTAATAAAGAGATATTTTTTTTCCTTTCTCATAATATGATTTATTTCCCAAGAAACATCATGTTCCACTTGCTCTACCCCTGCATTTAGTAAACTTTTAAATGAAGTTACCCATTTCGGTCAGCTTCTGCAGACTTTCTGTATATGGTGTGTTGCCATAGGAAAAATATTGTGTTCTGTCTGAATGTTTTCCTGAGTGTGATGAATTTTTCCTGTAGCTTATTCTCTATCTTCTAAGCAGTGTATATTCTATTAAACAACTTTATTTTAGCCATGCTACTAATATCCTTTTTCTTTCTGAAAGTAAACATGTCCTGGTAAACAGTACTGACTCCAAAGTCTTAAAAAAAATAAAGATATTTCATGCAGTTTTTGATTTGACTTTAATTAAGTTTGTTTCTATCACTTTTTCAAAAGTCTCCATCTGACTGTTACAGCTGCTCCTTTTGCTGAATACTTTAACCAGCAATGCAGCTAGGAAAACTATTTTCTTTTCCTGTGACATGATGTTGTTTTTGAAGATAGAGTTCTGGGTTTGTTAGAAAGTGCAGGGATAAATACCTCCTCCTGTTCCCAGCCTTAATAGGGACGTGTTGATGCATTTTCACAACATGCACATTGAAGTTAGTGGGAGATGAAGGCTCACAGTCACTCACGGGAATAGAGGCCTTGGTAAAAGAAGAGCAAGGACTACAGAAGAAAAACATGTTAAGTATGAAGTTAAAAAAATGTGTTTGTGTTCATCAGAAAAAAAATACTTGCATTTTACAACAGGCTGGAGAGAGATGCAGGCATTAAAACAAACTTTTCTCACAGAAAGGATAATCTTGTTGCACATTACTTACTCCAGGAGGGTTTTTGATGGTCATTTTTGGGTTAGCACAATCAACAATATCAATTTGGTAGAAATATGAAAGGGAAAGAAAGCCTGAAGACCTGCTGAGAAATGCAATTTCACCGAATGTAAATTGTCTGAGCAATTGTCTAGGAGTAGATATGACACAGCCCAATGTTTTACTTAAGGAAAATCCCCTTAAGAAATTTGTCAGGATGAAGTTGATGCAAAGAGATGAGTTCAGAGATAATACTGAGCATTCATAGAAAAGTTCTGACTGACTAAAGACTATGTTTTATTGGAAATCAGGATATGAAGGGCTGTGTACTTGAAATCCAGAGACTGCCATCTGAATATGATGAAAAGATGCAGATTGACTGGAGAGGAAAAGGATCAATGTGGGGTATTTGCAAGAAGTGTTTGTTGAGGAGGGATAGAGAACAACAGGCAAATCTTGTAATGTCATAGTGACCTCCTTGCCTGAAAACAAAAAAACACTTCTGCACCTTTCTCCTTCCTCCTACATAGCCCACCTCCCTGTTCCCTTCCTGGAAGGAAGTGAGAAAACAGATATTCCCTTAGGGGCCAAATTCAAAGAACTCATTCAAGGGGAAACTAAGCAAGAATAAATGTGAAAAGAAAGCAGTAGAATTTTCCGGGTAACTGGAGACATGGTGGGAGGAGTTAAATGTTGTAAAGATTAGTTCCTGAGAGATAGAAAAGACAGACTTTATCAATGAAAATAAATAAAGGGAAGCAGAGGTGCAGAATGAGGTGCAAGGTATGTTCTGCTGCATGGTGTGATGAAGATGTTATTAAGGCTTCCATTGACAGAGAAATTTCAAGACATGCCAAAACCCTGAAGCCTTGAAGACCAAATCTAAAAATCATGCTTGAGGTCTTCTACAAGGTCACAGACCCGTAAGTTCACAATTAAACACATCTGTTCAGGGGCTAGTGCATGAAAATTGTCTTATCCCCACCAAGAGGCAGGCAACACTCAACTGTTTGCCGTACATGGGTTGGCACAGATGAGCTTTCCCCACTGATGGAGCCGTGTGTGCGTGGAGTGGCTCTATGGACACAAGGCCAGCCTGGCTGGTGGGACTGGATAATAATGAGATGCCAGTAACTCCACCAGCACACTGAAATATGCATCTGTACAGTAATCCACTCACCCAGGCATACCCAAAGGGTGTTGTCATTAGGACGAGGCTTCTCATGATGTGTCAGGTGCTTCAGTGGAACTTATAGAAACCTGATGAGACCTGTCAGAGATGCTGGGCTTCGGGACTGAGGATACTACTCTTGGAGACACCTGGGACCTCCCAGCAGTGAAGCACTGCTGTTGGGTGTCCACAGGGTTGAAGCCACAATATTTGTGAAAAATAAGGGGGAGCCCAAGTGTGTCGTTAGCTATAAGGAAAAAAACATAGAATCATAGAATCATTAGGGTTGGGAAAGATCTCCAAGATCATCTGGTCCAAACATCACCCTACTACCAATGTCACCCATTAAACCATGTCCCTAGGTGCCAGGTCCAACCTTTAAATCCCTTAGCTCTTTCTCCCTAAAATTAAAGCCTGATACTGAAGTTCTTAAAGCATGCACCAACCTGCATCACAGGCAAAACAGAGAGGCTGGAAGGTGAAAGGTTTGCAGTGAGGGGACAGCACCCAGTATATTTATGACTAAGCATCTGGTTATTTGTAAGTGACACAGCACCAGAGAACTTTTAGTAACATTCAAATTCTGTGCTTTTCTCCAAACTACCCAACATAAAAGACTAACTGAGTTTGTCTCAGGATGTGATGGAAGATTAATGCAGGATGCAAAGGAAATCTGAATATAGCTCTAGCTCCATGAAGCTTAGAGGCTGCATATTTCTAGTTTAATTCACTGAGGCACCTTCAGGTTACTGGCTGTGACAAATACTAATTAAGCAAAGAGAATGCTTGACCTATTGAACAGTGTTCTGCAGTTATAATCATTTAGTGCAATAAAAACATAAATCAATAACATTGGGAATTTAGTGTTCATTGCAAGATTTACTTTGGATCATCTGAATAATTTCAAATGCATCTGAGTGAGAGCGGTAGGTCAAATACATTATACAGCACAAAATTAGCCTACTCTGACATTTTCACAATGGATGAACTTCCAAGAGTAGAGGGGACGATAACAATAGCTTGTGTCCCTTGTGATCAGTACATTGTCTAGTGGCATAGCTGGCTCCTAAAATCCCTGTTTAATGTGCTATGAAATATTTAACAAATCAGAGGAAAGGCTGCAAATCCTTAAACAAAGAATAAAGCCTGATTTACTTCTCAGTATTTTCTGATTGCTCTTTGGCAGCCTTTCAGCTGAGCAGGTCAATTGTTTGTGCAGAGCAGGGATGGTGCCCTGCGGCAAGGTCCGGGTGCTGGGCCGGGCTGGATGCTAAGCAGGGCACAGCAGGTGAGGAAGCAGCCCAGCAACACATTCCAGCCTGAAGCCCTCGTACCATGTGCCTTTTCCCATGTTTTGCATCCTCGCTCCTGCGTGGGCTTTCGGCATTCTCCTTGGCCCTATGAAGCTTGCAGCAGATTGTTTCTGATTCAGATCCCACCCACTGAAAAGCGCACACATTTTTTGGTACGCTGTAAATACACATCCACCACACTCCACCCGATGCCAGGTGGTCCCATTACACACTTAGTTGGGGTGCAAGGCCTGGAAGGATCACTGTGAGCATCTCGTCTGTCATGCTAAATGCATCATTGTCTGAATTATTGGGCAGGACTGAGACAGGCACTTAATATTTTCTTTAAAAATTCTGGTCATGGAGCAGGTGCCATCAGCACTATTAACATGCTACAGTGCTTAACTCCTCTTAGCAGTAAATTTGTACATCTTTATGCTCTATCTGGCAGTACTTAGACTAAAAATAGGTGTTTATTTTGAGTGTCCTTTCTCTGATTAAGTGAGGAAAGCTTGTGACAAAGTCAGTGCTTAACCTCAGTTTAATGACCTGAGGAGTCCCACAGCGTCTTGACATTTTCCATACTGCCAACACTCACACTTCACTGTGGACCTGGTCCAATTTTTCATCCTTCTCTTCCATTTCTAGATCCAAATGTCACACACTTGTCTTTGCCTTGTCCTGAGAGCTGTTGGTCACCACCATCCATCCACACAACTTTCTCAAAGTCATATCCATAACAAGTTTTCTCTGAACATATATCTTCCCCTCACCACGCCTTAGGTACCCCTAGAGGCTATGGGTTTTCTTGGAGAAGAAGTTCAAATCCTACAAGAAGCCAGGTCTCCACCATTGTGTGTCCTTTTCCACTGAAAGATTCCTTGGCTCTCCACAGCAAAGCAGACCGGTTTCTATCCTCACTCACTCCTCTTACTTGCATGTGTTAATTTTGAGAATCATGAATATACCACTGCATGATGCTGACTATGACAATGCTCCTCATCCTAGCCTAAGAAGAATGAAAATTTTGGGGTTATTCAACCTGCCACTGCCACCTGGCTTCTGTCCAGAACAATTTTAATTTAAAATAGATATGCAATGGATATGGAAGATATTTTCCCACTTTTTTTTTTCTTTTTTTTTTTTTTTTTCTCCCTGGTAAAAATGCCAGGAGATCAGCTGTTCACACTCTATCCTTAATTAAGTATCAAAGGAACATCCTGTTCCCACAATATTTTACATAATGGCCAGCCAACAGGATAAATTAATGCAGGAACAGACAGGGAACAAAGCTGGAGAAAAAGTGACAGAAGATGGTGAAACAAAGGAAAGCTGTGCCATGTAGGACAGAGAAAATGAGAAAGATGGCAGATGAGAAAGGTGCCAGGAAATAAGAACACTGAGCAGAAACACATACTTCAGGCTACAGGGAGAAACACAATGGTGCAGTGGAAAGGCAGAAGGACTCCAGCATATGCAGAAGCATCCATCAGTTTCCATCTTCATGTCTGATCCTGTGTCTTCAGCCTACAGGAGTCAGTGAAGGGTTCTTCATCTTCCCAATGGCCGCACAGTTTTTGCCTGTCCATGTCCTGGTGCATGCAGTGGTGCCACCATCTTCTGCCTCCCACCTTCCTGAGCAACTCCATGGCTCGTCACCCTGGCTCATGTACCTGACGTCCACTGAGTAAGTCTGCTTACATCCTGAGAAATGAAAAAATAACAGGCTTGATTTATTTGCTGAAGGCCTCATATCACCTACGTGGAGAAGTTGCACTTAGACGCCTTGTCTCCAGTCCTTCAGACTTTTTTTTTTTGGTTTGTTTTATCTTTTAGATGATAGACTCCAAGCTCTGTTTCATGGTGCACCAAAGGGGACAGGAAATAATCCTCAGTACCATTTTGACTTAGTTTGTCTCTTGCAGATTAGATAGTGTGGGTACAGAAGGACACTGTCTGGTGTTTGAAAACTGCTGACACTGAGTTCCCCAGGTCTGTATTTGGAGGGCCCTGACCCCATGAGCAATGCGTGGAACCTCTGCCATCACTGACCTCTTCCCTCTGAAAAGCCAGTGACCATGGGCAGCAGAAGACAAACCAAGCTCCTCTAGCAGTAAAACAAGGCTGAGAAAATTACAGTGAAGGTTCTCTGTGCCTGTTAACAGGAGCTTTAATCTAGAAGCATGGAAACAGACCAAATGGTTTATTTGCCTATGCAAAACCAATTGCTGCCACACAGGAACGTTTGTCTGTGAAACGCCTCAGCTCTTGACGACAGATGCAGTTTTCAGAGTAAGGTAACAGTTGTGATGGCTGCAGTGAATTCAGCATGGTATCAGTTCCAGGCAAGGATACAGGAATAGATGTGACAGCGGAAACAGTGGGATACAGCGAGGATGGAAATGCACTGTGCTCCTTACTACATCTGTGCTTTCAGACCAAAGACAGGAGCACATCCAAACCATGGGGAAGAGGGGCAGGGCAGGACACTGTGTCTTGGATGTACTTTGCTTCTCTGGGTTTTCATCCACATATGCCAGAAATTTGTCATCATATGCATCATGCTATTTCTCCCCCTTGTTCAGGTTATATCTGAACATTATATAAATGTGCCTTCACAATTACCCAAAGCAAATGAGCTTCAAGACACTGCTGCTGACATTTTCAAGCACCTTTGCCCATTCTCCACTCAAAGAGCCCTTGGCTACTTGTGAAGCACCTGCATGCATTCACGCACATCTGCAGAGGCAAAGACCTGAGAGCCGATCTGCCAGGCAAACAGAGCCTT
Organism: Anas platyrhynchos; assembly: GCF_047663525.1. Taxonomy (NCBI): domain Eukaryota; kingdom Metazoa; phylum Chordata; class Aves; order Anseriformes; family Anatidae; genus Anas; species Anas platyrhynchos. The sequence goes on from NC_092589.1 coordinate 83,527,525, forward strand.
CAGGTGAAGGGAATGAAGTGAGCAGCAGTGGCTGAGACAAAGGCAAAGAAACACTTTACCAAATCTGTGCTTAACAGAGCTCCTGCAATATAGGCTGATTGTTTGGCTTGGTTGTGCTGCTTTGTGCTGGCTTCAGACTGGTCTGGGCATGGAAACCTGGGAGGGACTTTGTACCTCAGAAGGTGTTTGTCATCAGATAGCCCTTGCCAATGTTGACTGTGAGGCTGGACTGAGACTAGATCAAGTTTAATTGTTACTTTTGCTGGATTTGACTAATTGTCGTTAACAGGATAGCGCTCTGCAGGCTCTTGAAAGCAGAAATTGAAGGTCAGTGGTTAAATTCTTTATTGCTCACATGAAAGATGAATTATTTTGGAGCAAAGACTTGCAAGCAGTTTCTTATCCTCTTCGTATTCATCACCCTCTTGGACAGGGAGAAAAAAATGACCATCGGACATAGAAGACATGACCTGGAGCAATCTTCAAATACTCATTTCTGAAACATACCATTTCTTATAGAAACCATTTAATTTGTATCCTTATTTGCATATATTTTCAATACATTAAATTATTCCACTGATCAGTTGTGTTACTTCATTGACCCTATTCTGTTTTTATAGTAACATTTGGGTCACAAATGCAGTAACTGAAGAACAAGCAGGTGCCCTGATTCTGGCCCTGATAAAATGTGTTAGGTCTTGACTGAGCTGCTACAACAAGGATGCACGACACACATGCTATTTTAATAATAAATTTTCTGTCCTACACATTCCTTGTCCTCTCCCTTCTTTTACTGAGTGACCACTGGCAACAGAAGAAGGACCCAAGCCCTTCATCAACAGAACAAGGTACCAAAAATTGGTGCAATGCTTCTGCACCCTTCGATAAACAGCTTCAGACCATGGGGCCAAGTACTCTGCGTGCCTGTGCCAACCTGGCTGCTGCTGCTCACCAGCCTTTGCCTCCGAAATGTCTTGACTCCTGATGACAAACGCGGTTTTTGGAATTGGGTAAAAACTTCAATGATTGAAAAGAATTTAATATGCTATTAAAAACAGGCTCTAATTACTTGTGGTTAATAAGGTTTATTTTTTCTCCAAGCAAATCCAGTGAAATTACTGATTTTTTGTTATCTCCTGTTTTATGCTGATAAAATTACATTTCAGAAAAAGATGGAAAACATGGAAACAGTTGATTACCTATTTTACTGAGCCCAAGTACTGTCACATTATTGAACTTGAATAATGTGATTAAATTCACAAATGACAGTATACCTTTGCAGAGCTTTTCTCATTCAAAACACTATTAAAATGTTAATTAATTTATCCTACTTCCACTATCGCATGCTAATATTATTATATTTGTAATACACAAACAGTGAGACCAAACGAGAGAAATGAAAGGACTCAGATGATAGCTACCACTAGTTTTCTGAATTTCCACTTGCCAGCATTCATGGTTATTCTTTACACCAGAAAATCCAGGAAAGATGTTAACTGCCTGAAAAAAGGCCAAGAGTCATCCACTGAATCTCACAAGATGCTCTGTTGCACACCGTCCATTGCTGGTATAAGATGAATAGATGAATGTGAAAAAAACTTTCCAATGTATTTATATGACTTGTCTCTCCTGGACAGAAATAGAACAAGGAACAGGTAAGATTGTGTTAGACATGAAAAAAAAAAAAAAAAAAAAAAAAAAAAAAAAAAAAGTAGGATCTCAGGGGATTAAAAAAAATAAAAAATAAAAAAATAAAGAACCAATGCACTGCAGTGCTTTATTTGATCCTGAAAAAAAAAGTATTTAGCTTACTATCCTGACTTTCTACTGGTTACTCTGCTTTCTAATCCATACCACTGCCTGTGAAGGGCTGTGAAGGCTGTTGAGGCCATGAACAATGCAGCACGGAGTTTGCCTCTTTTGGGCGAGTGTCCTTTGTCCAGTGGCAGTGCTGTGGAAGTTGTGAGAAGCCATACAGCACGATGCCTCTGTGCAAGAGGCTGAGCTTGGTTGTCAAGGAGATCGGCTTTTTGTCAGATGAAGCTTTGAAAGTGGAGGAATAATACAATGGAAAAGTATGTACACTCATGAAACTTATGGAACCCGCTTCTCAAAATCAAGAAAAATTTGGTTTTTCCTCCTCACTTACATAGATGCAACAGTGATGGGTTTATAGTTATTTCTTAGTAGCGTGCTCTCAGACTTAATAAATTCAAGTGGTAAATCTTTCTTATCATCTCCCAGGCAGACAATACGCCATTCTTCATTGGGACTATGAATCGTAGAATTGGTGTTTGGAAGTTGCTGCTATTTTATGCCTTCTCCCAGATTTCAGGGAGACCCTGTTCAGGGGAAGGGTCTGGCCAGTGTCTGGTCTGGTCTTTTGGGCAATGGATTTGCAAACAGTCAGGTCTTATGCCATCTATTCTGATCCAATTTTGAGCTGTTGTGCAGACTGTATCACTTCCATGTGCCTTAGAAGGAGAAGGTTGGAGGGAACCTTCAGGGCTTCTTGGTCCCCGCTCCTGCCTCCAGACTAGTTTAGCTACACCCGTACCAGTCTTTGGAGAAACTTTCTTAGCTTCCTCTTGGGGATATCTAAAGATTACTCTATTACTCCTCTGACCTTATCATTATAAAGTTTTCCCTAAAGTCTAGACTGGTATTTAGGTATTTCATATCTTGGTCCCCTTCACATGACACGAAGGACAGATCATTCTTTTCCTTTTCACCTTGGGATTAGAAATGTGCTTGGTATCCCATTTTCCCTTATTATTCACTTGTTTGTTCTAAATCTTCCTTGATAGGCAGGGTTTTTGGACGTCCTGCCATGTTCACAGTTATCTTCTGGTCTTTTTCTGAGTGGCTGACAAATCTGAGTCTTCTACAACGGCTTTACAGCGTTAGTTGATAGGGGAAGAAGAACTGACATCATCTACTTGGGCTTGTGCATAGCATTTGACACTGTCGCCTGTGATATCCTTATCTCTAAGTTGGAGAGATGTGGGTGCAGTGGATGGAGGACTCGGTAAGGAACTGGCTGGATGGTTGCACATGAAGAGTTGTGTGTGAGGGGAGATTTAGATTAGATATTAGGAAGAAATTCTTCATTCAGAGGGTGGTGAGGCCCTGGCACAGGCTGCCCAGAGAAGCTGTGGATGCCCCATCCCTGGAGGTTCTCAAGGCCAGGCTGGACGGGGCTTTGGGCAACCTGGGCTGGTGGGAGGTGTCCCTGCCCATGGCAGGGGGCTGGAACTGGGTGGTCTGTAAGGTGCCTTCCAACCCAAACCATCCTGTGATTTTGTGATTCTGTGCCTTTCCAGTATCACAGGGCCCCATAGCAGGTGTGATACTTTGGATGAGACATTACCAGTGCAAAGCAAAACTTAAGGATTATCTCACGTGCTGAACTCCAGTTCATACATTCAGTGGTGTGGTTGGCTTTTTTTTTTTTTTTTTTTTTTTTTCCAACAAGAAGTCACATTGGGCTTGTATGTCCATCTCTTGCCTAATGTCCACATCTCACTAACCCATGTCTTCCCCAACACTCATTTCTTCACCAGCAGCACCAGCTGTTTCCCACTGTGCACCCTGCCCTTTGGATTCACAGCCGTTGCATGGTGCCTAATGAAGACAAGGATCAGTACCACACCTGGTAAATTCCCACCCATTCCTTTTAGCAGTAAATTTTGGATGGCAAACTCTCTGGATCAAGGCATACACTCTGTTTGGCATTCATCTCATAACCATTTTTTTTTATTTTTTTTTATGAGAACATAATTGAAACAGCACCAAGAAACTTTAATAAAATCACATTGTGACAACACAATCTCCACTCCTATTCACAAGAACAATTATTAAGTTGCAGGAGATAATTTAATTGATTTGACACCATTTGCTTTAAGGTATAAAGCTCAGCTATGTGTCTCTTAAAACAGAAGAAGTTGTTTGGTGCAGTTCTGAGGACTTATAGCCTACATTAAAATGAAAAAATCTTTAATAAATATTCCAAAATTCTGGTTTCTAATGTGTATTTCACTTTGCAACACTCCATATTCAGATTTTTTGTTTAGATTTGTTTTTATTTAATCAGTATCCTGGATTTGTAAAACTGAAAATGTGTTTTATTAGAGTACTGAATATATCTTTATACTGCATGAAATTTCAGTCTGAGCTGTCACCGACAAATGTGCTGGGATTTCAGAAAGTGGTTTCCTGCTGTGCCGAGGATTAGAAATCTTCCCACAATAGATTTTTTCTATTGACACTCTTCAGTCACTTCAAGCTCATTAGGCTATCACAGCGATGACATCCCCTAGTGAGGCTGCAACTTCAGAAGTGCTCTGTACTTTACTGTGTCATTATTTCATTTTACGAAGCACGGGAAGGACAGGAGTGGGAACCACACTTCACCCAGTCCCGCCCCACTTTGTCCTTTCCCCTGTGTCTCTTTTACTGCTGGCTACAAAATCACAAGGCTGATCTAAAGGAAAGCATCACCAGTTTTTAAAAGTGCACATCTCTTTTATCTGTTCCATTTTTAATACATTGCCAAAAAGTGATGGCCTGCAGGCATCAAGCACCGGTATTTTTTTCACATTATTCAGAGACAACTGTTACAGTGGGAATTATTTACTTTGTGTGGCTGTGGAGTGCAAGGGAACGGGCAGGACTAAGATTTTCATTTTAAGGCCATAAGCCAACAAGTGCTGGTTTAATGATGCCTTCACTCCTGGCGGGCCCGCTGCCTGGCCATTAGCAATTGGCAGCTTCAGAGGAGCAATGGGCTCTGGGAGGTGAACTGCTGTGCTGAAAATGAGCCCGAGGAAGCAGCCAATGCAGGGGAAGAGAGTGTTGTTGCTTTTCACAGGGGCTGGTGGTGATGGAACGGGGAAGGCAGGACAGCAGGACGCATGAGGAGGTCAGAGGTGAGGCTGCACAACCAGGCCAGTGACAAGGAACCAACACAGGAGGTATAAGGAAGCTGTATGAGAGAAATACAGAGTCTCAAAAGGTAAAGAATAAGTCTTATTGTTCTATCCCCAGCTGAGGCAGGGGAAGTTTAGGCTTGACATCAGGAGGGGGTTCTTCACAGAGAGAGTGGTTGCACACTGGAACAGGCTCCCCAGGGAAGTGGTCACTGCACCGAGCCTGACTGAATTTAAGAAGAGATTGGACTGTGCGCTTAGTCACATGGTCTGAACTTTTGGGTAGACCTGTGCGGTGTCAAGAGTTGGACTTGATGATCCTTAAGGGTCTCTTCCAACTCAGGATATTCTATGATTCTATGATAAGATTAAAGTATAGACCTAGACCTTTGGAACACAGGTGTCTTCAAAGACAGACTGATTTCTAGCAACACCCATGTGGTACGGACTCACATGGTTCAATGGATTCTTCTTTGTTTATGCAAGGAAGACTGAATCTTCAATTATCATCACACAACGATGATATTGCTTCATAATGAAAAGCATAATGAAAAGGATTATTTTTTTTTAATGTTGAGTGTGGACAAGTAACATTTTCTTTTAAATAATTTTACTTAAACATTCAATAACATTTCACTTAAACATTTGGGACAGATCTTCCTTTGCAGATCAAAATACTTATCCCTCATTTTCAAACACCTTGAGTCTCTGAGTTTTGTGGTTTGTGTTTAGGTCTGTAATAGATGTGAACAGTGTTTGACAGTACTGTTAGCTGGACAGCTTCTTTCTGATGAGAAAGCACTTGGTGAACAGAAATAACAGTTTCCTGCATCTGGAGGGATTTTGGAGCTGAAGTCATTCTTCCCAAAGCTTTCAAGATAATTTCACTCTGAATCTCACTTTCACTTGTTTGTATGTTATGACTCCGTTATAGATGTTACCCAATTTGCACAAGGGAGTTGGGGAGACAAGGGAGGAAAGAAGCCCCTGGGGAGGATTTGAATACTGTGGTGGTCACAAGATCACATTCAGTGTAATGCTTGGCTGAGACTTGCAGGAAGATGTTGAGACCTCGGCTACACTCCTTTTAACCCAGCAGACTGTGGAGTGAGAGGAAGGAGCACCCCTCTGCAGCTCCCAGTGGGATGCCCTTTCTCATTCCCATCAGCTTTGTTTGGTGGAGTCTGGCAGGACAAGCTGGCTGAAGCACCAGGCTCAGTGACATTCAGGGACCAGCAGCATTATTCAGGAGTCTCCAGGAGAAGGTGAAGCCAGTGAACTACCAGCTCTAATGGGAGCAAATCACTGCTGGGGAAGGGAAGGGCAAAAGTGCATCTCCTGCACTGGTGCTGACAAGGGACTTGAATTATTTGTAGAGCCACAAAAAGTGGTTTCCCTTCACCTCTGTGACAGATGGCTGGCTTATGTGTGTCACAGAAATTGCAGCACTGCAATATTCTGGGTCTTATCCATATTTATACATTGGAATTCACCCACAACTTACTGAGATTTCACTTCTTTGAAGTGCATCTTATTCTTACCTGTCTACAGATACATCAAATGAACAGCGATATAATAAAACACACAGAATCACACAGAATCTCTAGGTTGGAAGAGACCTCAAGATCATCGAGTCCAACCTCTGACCTAACACTAACAGTCCCCACTAAACCATATCCCTAAGTTCTACATCTAAACGTCTTTTGAAGACTTCCAGGGATGGTGACTCAACCACCTCCCTGGGCAGCCTGTTCCAATGTGGTGGAGATGCCGGGGATTGAACCCGGGGCCTCATACAGGTGTAGTTAAAGTGGCACTCATTTATTAAACGTGTTTCTCAGAGCTTTTTTTTTGTTTTGTTTTCTTTTGGACCAAAGTTAAATATGAATTCTTGTGTAAAAATAAAAATAGGAAATTCTGTCTTGGAAGAAAGAAAAATAAATGAAGCCCAGCTGCTATGATTTCTCTTTTTCAGCCAGTTGGGGTCTTTATAGCCCTTTAGTCAAAAGAAATATGCATTCCTGAGAAGCAGACTGTGAGGAAGAGGATGACTGAGTGAAAGTCATCCAGGATGAACATAAAGCACATGGCACCACATATTCCAAAGGAGGAATACTTGAGCTGTAGGTCAGAACTAAACTCTTCTGAACTCTCCTGAACCTCTTCTGAACAAACTCTTCACAAATGCAAATGATCTACTGCACTTCTTCATGTTATCCTATCAAATTTGAGTGCCAGATTAAGTCTGGGGAAATTTTGGCAAAATTTAGGTAAGGTCTTCACTGCAGACCTTGCATGAGGCATCATTCATTTATGAACTGTTTACAGCACACCTGCAAACTGCAGCTTCCACCTCCCAGAAAGATGATTTTCACTGGTAAATCTTTCAGCAACATTTCTGAGTTCCTAGAAGTAAAATATCAGAAGTGTAACATGAGAAGAAAGGCACTGGATAGTTTTAACTCACATCTATTAATAAATTTTAATTCTAAATTGCATCTATTATGTGTTTTATGTGATGTTTCTGGATTATATTCCCATTTTTTGAGGTGACCAGATGATTTCTTGTGAATAACTGGTTTGATAGGTCTCAGTTATCCTGTCCCAAATTTATTATGAAACTTTACTGATTTTTATAACTGTAAATTTGCCAACCCATAAAAAGAAGTGAACAGCCCCAATGAACTGCAGGTTGGTTTAAGATGGCTCACTGTGTGCTTTCTTCTGACTTTCCACAGTAGAATTTAGAGTCTGCACACACTGGCATTAGTGAAAGATATATAACACTTCCAGCTGTGAAAGACACTGCCATCTTCTCAGGTTGCTCTCCTTTTTACTGTAGAGCTTTCCAAACCTCAGCACAGGGAACTTCCTGGAGGGTAAATGGAAGATCTTGGCAACAATTGGATCAGGAACTGCAGCTCACTAAGGTGAGATAATTTTTGGAAGCTGCAAAGAAAATGACTCATAGAAAAGTGTTTCACATTGGTTATTAAGGGAAAGCAAAAAAACACACACCACATTCACTAAAGGACACCAAGCAAAACACAAATCATAGAATCACGGAATCATAGCACAGCTCCAGTTGGAAGGGAATTTACAGAATATCCAGTTCCAACCCCCCTGCCATGGGCAGGGATATCTCCCACTAGACCAGGTTGCCCAAAGCCCCATCCAGTCTGGCCTTGAACACCTCCAGGGATGGGGCATCCACAGCTTCTCTGGGCAACCTATGCCAGTGCCTCACCACCCTCTGAGTGAAGAATTTCCCCTTAACAGCTAATCTAAATCTCCCCTCTTTTAGTTTAAAACTACCCCCCTTGCTTTATCACTATCTGCCCTTGTAAAAAGTCACTCTTCATACTTTTAATAAGCCCCCATTAATTACTGAAAGGCCGCAGTGAGATCTCTCCAGAGCCTTCTCTTCTCCAGGCTGAACATCCTCAGCTCTCACAGCTTTTCTTCATAGGAGAGGTGCCCCAGCCCTCTGATCAACTTTGTAGCCCTCCTCTGGACCCATTCTAACAGCCCCACATTCTTATTGTGCTGGGGCCCCCAAGCTTGGACACCACTCCAGGTGGGGCCTCACAAGGGCAGATGAGAGGGGCGCAATCACCTCCCTTGCCCTGCTGGCCATGCTTCTTTTGATGCAGCTCAGGATGCAGTTGGCCTTCTGGGCTGCAAGCACACACTGCTGGCTCATGTTGAGCCTTTCATCCCCAAGTCCTTCTCTGCAAGGTTGCTCTAAGTGAGTTCTTCTTCCAGTCTGTCCCAGGTACAGAACCTTTCTCTTAGACTTGCTGAACCTCATTAGGTTCACGTAGGCCAACTTCTCAAGCTTGCCCAGGTCCCTTTTTGGATGTCATCCTTCCTTCTGTTGTACTGACTGCACCACTCAGTTTGATACAATCTGCAAATTTGTTGAAGGCGCAATCAAACCCACTGTCTATGTAATTGATAAAGATATTAAACAGTACTGGTCCCAAGACAGACCCTTAAGGGCCACCACTCACCATCCTCCACCTGGACATAGAGCCTGAAAATCAGCAGACATGCGGTGGTTGAAATCCCCCATCAGGATGAGAGCCTACAAGCACAATGTTTCTTTTATGTGAAGCAGGAAGGCCACATCAACACGCTTCCCCTGATCAGGCAGCCTGTAGTAGACCACAAGGTGTCCTTTATTGGTCTGGTAAGCAGGGAAACAGGTTGTTTTTTGATCTGTCTCTTTCCTGACAGTATCCTCCCTGGACTATATTGCATGTGTCTTAGGTATCTCTGGATCATGTGTGCCTGGAAGTGTCCTCAAGTATGTCCCTTGTGGACATGGATGAAAATTTATCAAGGAAACTAGATGTCTAGAGATGAATATAGGTATCTGGATGCAATTTTCAAAGGCACCCGGTTTTCACTATAGACTCCTTAGAAAGGGCTTAGCTGGACAATTTTCAACCAGCTGTAACACAGAGGCACACTGCTACATGCTTGTCTTTAAACACCTCACTCTGCTTACACGGGCCATTGGCTAATGGACATTGCAGCTGCTGAGGAAGTCTGGACTGTCCTCATGAGGAATATGAACATAGACGTCAGTTGTATACATCCATGGGGCCCATCACAAGTGCACATGGAGGAACGCTGCAGAGCCCATGTCTACCAGCAGCATGAAGGCCAGATTCACTTCATGAACCATGACTGTCAGTCTATGGAGCTGGTGCCCACTGGGACAAAGAAGTTCATGGTGTTCAAAGCAACCTCCATGCTGCTTTCTCCTGGGGCGTTAGAAAACCTAGCCCAGTGGGACATGAACTTTGTTGGGGCTTTGCAGAACTAGGGGAGTACAAATGATTACTTTCATAACAGAAGGAGAAAAAAAAATAATTGTATGCTTGGAAACTGAAATTGCCTGAGGAATAAAAACTGCTTAAATGCTGCTGTAGCTGGAAGGAAGCTCCCGGTGGAATTCTTACCGGGTATTTCTGCTGTAGGTTTCTCAAAAGCAGTTGGCTGTCAGATGGAAATGCATGTTTGCCAGAGGGCAAATGTTTGACAAGATTAGACAGCTCTGATTATGTGCAAAGCATTACTAAAAATCTGAATTTACACAAAATGTTCTTCAAGGCAGTAGAAAGGTGCACTGTTTTCAAGACATTGGTTTTATATTTTGTGATAGTGTACACTGAATCAGTTCTTTTACTACAGTTGTGACAGGCAGCCTGAACAACATCCTTTCTTTGGTGTATATGTGTTTTATACAGAAATTATTTTCTTCCTCTCTCTCCTTAATCTTTTGAAACTTGTCCTTGAAACAAAGAGCATGCAGAGAGGAAACATAAGGTCAAACAATGTATTGATACCTATTAAACATTCCTTTAGCTGTCTCTGGGGCAAGGAGAGGCCACAGCTGTCTTGCTGGTCCTTTAGATGAAACTGTCCTGGTGTCAGGGTTATGCTGAGACACTTTCCCCTGGGAAATTTACCTGTGGAGAGGAGTATCTCTAACAGTTTCACAAATGGCTGGTTTCAAGTTGTTGTTCCTCAGCTCTAAAAAGCACAATTGACCTAATCAGTCAGAGGAACAAATGTTATGAATAAGGCCATGTTCTTAGGGAAGGATTGTGTTTTCCTGGAATAAAGAAAAAATGAGTAAGAAAAAATATGTGATATCAGTACAGCTCTACTAATAAGTAGCACAGAGTCTTTATACTAAAAATATCCAGGTTTACATATAATCACTAATAAAAGATAAAGGCAAGACACACTTTGAACAGAAATGTGTAATGCTAAGAGTACTCCAGAGTAGTGAGTTATATCAAGGTAATTTTCAGGGGATTTCAGCAAGAGAAGAGGCATTTTTAACGTTCTTTTCAAATCTCTTCCCATTTGTAAGTGACACAGGCATTATTTAATAAACAATAATTTTTAGAATGTGGAGCTACATTTCTTCAAATGACCTTGTGAAATGCCATTTTATCCTGGAGGGGTCCAGGAAGTACAGGGTCTAATTTTTCTCACTGTTGTTGAATCTGAGTAACTTCTCCTTGATATTTCACTGAACTTACTTCCACCACTAAATGGTGGCTAGGTATCTGGTAGCCATGGAAGCCCTACCTCCCAGCAACCCTTTACCTCCTTATTCCCCCCTCTGCTACCTCCTGGTACAACAAACATTCCTGCAGGAAAGGTGCAATGATGGTGAGGAAAGCTGGATATCCTGTGGAAACAGTAAAGGATGGTAGTGATGGGGAGCCATGTAGGTTTGTGTCTTCTTTCTGAGCTTCATCTTTGTTATAAAAGACAATTTATTTTTTGTGTGTTTGTCTCTTCTTAGTAGTAGTGTTACCAAGAAATAACAAGTCATAACATCTGTGGGTTCCTCTTGCCTACTTTTAGTGGTACCAGAACTAGATGCCTTAACTAAACTGGTCATTTCAATTTTCCTTTGACAAGGGAGACAACATCTCTTTTTAAACAGCACAAATCATTCCTCTTTCTTGACTAGACCATTATTTTAAAGACAAGGTGCTGAAAGGCTTATACCGTGACTGGTGCCCTGAATGAGCTATGCAAATCAAAGAGATGGGTCCCCTTACTCCTGTGCAGGTGGTGTTCAGGCCTGTGAGATTCAGTGGAGGAAAGGAACACTGATGGGACTGCCCCCACCCTTTCTTGGTGTATCCCTGCCTTTCAAGTGGTATTTTGTCTGGGCTTTGAAGGGTGAGCCCTGACTTCAAGAGGTGTATTGAAAGAAGCTTGTGGTGCATGCAGACCTCTACTACACATTAACTGGTACAGCTTCTTTCAGAGGTGATGGTGTTAGCGGTGTTTTACCTAATTGGAATAGAGCATGACATCTATGTTAGGAGCTCTTGGCTTCTGCCCATGTGTCCATATTTCATTACCTATGCAAAGTGCTGGAGCCCCGCTGCTGCAGAGAACTACAGCTATGGGGGTCTGTGTCTGTCACCAGCAAAGGAAGCAGTAGATCTAAAGGATCCCTGAGTTAGAAAGGGAGAACAATTCCCCAAGAAGCTTTAAAAACTCATTTTATAAAATTAGTTTAAATCTACAGTAATTAAAATTACTTCCTGAGAAGAAAGCTCATGGCTTCTAGGTCTGCTGCACCAAGAAAGCCCCAGAGAAATGCATGACTAATATTTACATGTAGTGATGTCTTCATAAAGGAATCCAGATATCATCTGATGTTTGTCCCTGAAAACAGTAGGAATGGTTTATTTGTCTCTATTGGTCCCTGCCAGTCTGCATGAGATTTTATAAGCTGATTGACAGTCTCTGAGTTTACCTCAGCCCCCCCCATACTTTCCCATCAACAAACAGCAAACTGAACTTGAATTTATTTGAAGACAATTAGAAGTGGTCACTAAATCATTTTACAGCAAGAAACACTAACTCATTACATTGTATGCCTGAGGCCTTCCTCAGGTTTTTATTTAGTTTTGAGTAAGTGATCACTCTTCCAAACTAATAGAAAGTGGGCTTCTTGTGCTACTATACTAGGATATCTAAGTCCCAGAAAGGTTGTTCAATCCACAATTAATTCACAAAATCAAAGAGGGTTTTCCTCTGGATAAATTTTTCAAACCTGGTTCATGAGACTGTATATTTTCGATTAACTTTGTTTGTCTTTGTACAGTACTATCATCCTTTGAATCTGCTTAGATAATGGATGTGATATAGATATGGCTGTAAAGTTTAAACCAATTAGTGGTAATGCAGTATTCAGAAAATGATAATGGAACTATATAATGACAGTTAAATAAGCACTGATATTTTAAATCTTTAATGACAACAGAAATCTCATTCTTTTCCTACATGTATTTCCCTTAAAAACAAACAAACAAACAAACAAAAAACAAAAAACAAAAACAAACAAACAAAAAAAACAATCCCTTAAGAAATTGCCACTCAGCATCTAGAATAAATAGACCGGCAAGATCTTCATCTCCTTTTGAAAAAATGTTGTAGGTGAATAATACGGAAAATGCCAGTGGAACACAGCATTGCCCAAGATCGCATTCACTCCCAAGAATACAGAAATGATTGTATTCTAATGTTTATTATTGGTTTATATATAATTATTTGCAGCATACTGGTGATGTGCCAGGCATGTCCCAGACTGTTAAAATGGTGTTTCTAACTCTGAGATGGACTAAAATAGAAAGATAGAGGTTATGTTTTTGCTACAGCATAATTTATAGCCTTCAGTGAAAACTTACCAAGATATGTCATAACACAAAATAAATTAAATGTTCGCAGTAACAGATAAGTCTGGGGTAATTTTATGTTTCAACTTCTCTATAAAATACTGATGATGATTATTTTTGCAATAAATATGGGAGCATACGTGAAAGAAAGTGACAGAATTCAGAAAAGCATAATTTCAGCAATTGTGCATTAAAGCCCCAAATGAAGGTCATACAGAGGGGATTTAAGCAATTACAGCAAATCTAGCCCCTTGGCAAGCAATTGAATACAATGTATTAAACCCAATTGTTTTGCACCAACAAAGACTGGCACCTCCTGAGCGCAAAACATCAATCATGAGTGAAAACAAGTACCATTGAGCTAAAGTCAGCTCCAGAAAATGAATCCACAATGAGACAGATAGGATGAAAATAAAAGAAACTGGATGTAATGGGAGGAAAGAAAGAGGGAACGTGGTGAAGTGTGATGGTTCCTGTGCATCTTCTCCAAGATGCAAGACAAGACAGCAGGTAGGACCCAGATTATGCAGTGAAAGAGAGCCAGAAAGGGCTTTGTGCCACTCACAATGGCAATGTACAACACTCAGGGAGCCAGTGGTGGAAGTGACATCTGTAGCTCTAACAGCAGTGCTCAGGGCGGGAGAGCTGGGCATGCTGGATGAAGCCAACCTGCCAAGCTCCAGAAAGTATTGGGTAGGAGTCCAGGATGGCTGGAGATGGGAATACTGCCCTGGAAAGAGTGAGAGCAGCTCTGCACTGAGAATTCAGGTCTTATAACTGTCCAAAAAGTCACTTGAGATGAGGAGCATAATGCAAAAAGCACCATGAAGAACTTTACATTAAAATGTCTGGAGCACTAAGCCTAGCACAAGGCAGGCTGTATTGAGCTGATGTTTGGCTTAAAAATACTAGTTCATTCAAGGCTGTCAATATGCAAGGCAAAGACTAGCTTTTTTTCAGCATGTTTCTGTTACTTTCATAGCACTATCTAACACAATTTAAACTGAAGAAAATATCAAAAGGTCATAATACTGGTTGAAAATTTCATATTATTTGCCAGTCTTCTGGGTCAGTCTGGATCATCCTGTTGATGACTTGATTTCAGTGCACCCTGGGCAGACCCAGATTAGCCAGGGTCACCAAGAAAGGAGAGCATGTTGGTAGAAGTGGCACCAACTCCAGCAAAGTGTCAGTTTTCAAAGGAGATTGTGTCATTGTGGGGGACAGTCAGCATCTGCAAGGCTGCAGGTTAGTCCATGTGGATGGTGACTCAGTTAAAAGGGTTCCAGCAAGGAATAAAACATTTAGAAGCATATCTTTTCCAACCTTAATGATTCTGTGATTCAAGTCTCTGGCCCTCCTGCCCAGCTGGTGGCTCGCAGGCCAGCATCTCACCTCAGGGAGCTGCTACACCCTTATGGTGAAGTTAAAGTCTACTCCTGCCAGGGGATGGCTTAGTCTCAGTGGAGGCAACACAGACCCCAAGTCCTAGTGCTCCATGGGGCCAGAGAAAATATCCACAGGCACCTGTGGCTCATGGCAAACATAAAGTACTTCATGTGCCAAGGGGAAGGAGCACAGGCACAGGCTGTTACCAGGACCCAGGTGATATGTGATAACTTGATATGCCATGGTAATTTGATTACATGCCTAGCCTGAAGATGTATCTGTTACCACTTATTGTTTTGTATTTGTGATTATCTGAAGGACATGTCCCTGTCAGGCAGACATTTCTGTGTGAATAATTGTTTGGTGCACAGTTTTGTCTGTTGTTAGTGTGACCAGTCCCATGGCTTTCCATGGCTTTCCATGTTTACAGTGGGGAAGAAATATTCAGCCCAACTCTAGATACCAGAATTAGGCTTGCATTACCAACACTTTGCAGTGATCCTGAACTTTTTACTTGATTTATTATTATTTAAGAGACAGAAGGCAGAGTGACTGCTAACCCTTTCAGAGTCTGATGCCATGCCGTGAGGGCAGTGGGACAAAAGTGCAATACACAGGTCCTGCCTGCCTTGCAGGGCTAAATCATACCTACCCCGGAGGGCAGGTCAAGTGAACAGGAGAGATGAGAAAACCTCACTTCCACATGCCTCCATGCAGACTGTTGGCTTTGCTGTTAGCTTTATTGCTACTTACTGGTTTGGTGTGTGCCAACACATACGAAGGTGCAAAATCAGTAGCTAACATCCTACCCTCAGCAGGCAGGTGGAAATGAGGTGTCCTGAGGAAGTTGGCAGGGTTCACTCTAGCATTGATGTCTTAATAATCTCACTCAAGGGTACTGAAACAGAAACAAGCATTCAAGAGACTTGAAGAGAAAGAATCAGCAGATGGAAATGTAAAGGGGTCCCAGAGAGGCTATGAGTGCAAGGCCTAGGGGGGTGGTTGTGGCAGGGCAACCACCCAACACTCAGCTCTCAGCAACAGGCAGCTCTCCCACCAACACTCACGGCACAAAGTGATGTGACCAGGCCCAAAGCTTTACCCACACAGAATGAACCTAGCAGCTGGGTGCACCCTGTCAAGGGAATGGATTGCTGTGCTGCTAAGTCCCGTGGTAAGCATCATGGCAAGGTGGGATGCTCCCACATCTCTTCAGCTGGGAGGTGGTGGTGCAAGCCTATGAAGCGGGGCTGCCAAAGTGACCGTATGTCCTTTCTCCTGTGAAAGCTCCTCGTTTTCTTCTTTCACTTAACCTAGCATAAATTGTTCAGATTAGAAGTATACAGTTTCTTTGGGTATGCAGGAGGAGTTATTGGCTCAGCAAACTAAACGCCAATAAAACTGGGATAATGAGCCATTATTTATGCAGTGGAGCCATTATGCTTTTATTTATTACACTCACTGTAATTACAGTTTCACCAGACCTGACAGTAACACATCCTTTAATGATGTACCCAAAGAAAGGATTTATTTGAAAAAAATAAAATCCCACAAGTGTTAGTCATAACTTAACTTTCTACTGGAAAATTTTTAAAAGGGAGAGAGAAAATAACAGTAATGGATCTAGTAAGAAAATATGTTTGTTTGTTTTCTTAAACTCTTTGTCATGTTTACAACCTCCCCATCACTCTGAAAGGTCACAATGAAAGCTGGCATTGTACTCATAGTCTCTGGCACTGGGAGTATACTTACTGGCATTGGCTATACATACAGAACGGTGGATGAGGCGCTGGAGAGCCAGAGAGGGATCTGGGGGTTATAGTTGACAGCAAGTTGAATATGAGCCAGCAGTGTGTCCTGGCACCCAGGAGGGCCAACTGTACCCTGGGGTGCATCGATCATGGCTTTGCTAGTCGGTTGAGGGAGGTGATTGTCCCGCTCTGCTCTGCGCTGGTGTGGTACAGGTGTCAGAGCACTGGAACAGGTTGCTGAGAGAGGTGGTGGAGTCTCCTCCTTGGAGACCTTCAAAAGCCACCTGGAGGTGGTCCTGGGCAACCTGTTTTGGGTGTCCCTGCTTGGGCAGGGGTTGGGGCAGGTGGCCTCCAGAGGGTCCTGCCAGCCTCAGTTCTGGGATTCTGGGATTCTGTGTTTATAGCATGGCATCTAGTAATACAGCACAGGCAGAGATGATTGTGGAAAAGTGATTACAGGTGAGAAGAGATGCCCCCCTGACTGCCCTCCTCCCCCAAATAATAATTTTTAAAAATGTCTTACATATGGCAGCTTCACCAGCACTTCATCTCTTGTGTGTTCAGATGACTTCTCTTTCCTGAGTTCTGTTCTGTCATCAAAATACCAGCCTTCTATTAAGTTGTCTAATACACTTTTTTTTTAATCCACTATTGTAGGAAGGAAGGAAGGAAGGAAGGAAGGAAGGAAGGAGGGAAGGAAATGTTTCACTTTTAAATTTGATGTAAACTGTTATTTAATCGTCATGTTTCACCTGCCAGATACCTCTGTGTAGACTAGCTATTAATATAAAGGCAATCCCTTACCCAGTGGAAGAATGCATAAATGGCTGCTGATGAGCTCTCTTTTCTGCCAACTTCCAGGCCCTGAAGACAGCATCTTCTCTGAATCTAAATCTGCCTTCACCCAGTTTTCTTTGCAAGTAAGTCTTGCTCAGAGCTGAGACAGCTTTCTGTACTTACTAACCACAAGCACAGAAGCCTCAGTGTTTCTCTGCTAGGACTTACTGCTTTATGATACTATCTCTATTTCTCTCTTTTATGGCAGCATTCAGAGACCTCAGCTAAAATCAAGACCCTCCTATGTCAGCCTTGAACAAGCAGAGAGAAAATGCAGCCATCTGTGGGATTCATCACGTCCATGCTTGACTGAAGCTTGATTTTTTTTCAGTGTATTGGTTCGACATAAAGAAAGCCATGGACTAGATAACATGTGTAGCCCAGTCCTGCCTTGGAGATCCAGATCTGCGCTGAGCAACTCCCGAGTTCATCAGCCCAGGCTGTGACTGGCACCAAGCTGGAGGGAAGCGGACAGCTCATCACAGCAACTTCAGCAGTAACAAATGATGGAGGGAAAAACATAGTTTCATCATGCCAAACAAACAAACGAATAAACAAACAAAAAAAACAACTCAGTGAAGGATTAGGAAAATTATGCAGAATTTCCTGATGCTTAATCATTTTGTTTGCTTAAAAAATTGCTGCCTTTTTGCACTACTGTTCCACATGGGCTTATGCTCAAATACTATATTTGCTCTTTGTTCTGCCAGCAAAGTAGAAATCTCTTCTCTCCTGTTTCTGCTCTCTTTAAATTGAAGTCTGTCCCCCTGTTAATCTCTGACCTCACCCCCTGTGTTTCTTCCTGACTGTCTTCAGGATCCATGTTGACTGGGTTACCGAAGAAAACTACCACTTTCTCCTAGCCAGAGGAACATTCTTCTGTTTATTTATATTTGAAATCAATCATACAAAATTTAGAATGATTTCTGGCTTTACAAACTTTTTCTGGAAATACATGGCATTTATCACAGCGAGCCCTGGCGTCCTTACTCCCATGTGGTTTGCTGCAGTAACTTGTCAAGTCTTATTTTGAATTAGGTTGTTAGCTCTTTAGGATTGAGGTGTTAGCCTCCTAATGACCCATTCTCTGGGTCACATAGACCAAAACCACTTATGAAAACCTACAGGAGTCCCCTTTCTGTGATGAAAGTAATTAGGCATTCAGGATTCTGCTCCTGTTCAGCCAGAGCTCCCAGCTGCTGTGAGCATTCCTGCCAGAAGCCATCAAATACATTAGCCTACTTGCAGAAACGGAAGGGAACAACACTGAGGCAGGGGAAATCAAATAAATAGCCATGGAAAAGTCACTTATAATATTCGCCCAGGTCTATAAAGGCTTCATTAAATGATTGTGCAGTGTGAAGAGAGAAAAATTTGGGCCTATAATTGCTCCTGCTGCAAAGGCAGTGGGCAGATTGATCCAAAGGCTGAGCCCAAGACAGTTTCTGCAGAAAAAGCATGCTGGGATGCCAGAGTTAAGCCCTTGATGCTGTCACTATATTATATTTTTTTGTTTGTTTGTTTTTGTTGTTGAGTCTGTAGTCTTCACCAGGTTTGCAAGATAGATTTTGTCACTCTCTTTGTCATGACACGAAAACCTAAGTTACTGCCATGGTGGGACCAAATTCATGTGGCTGACAGAGCAGACCTTAACACAGGTGAAACAGAAGTTACAAAAGTGTGTTCACAAGAGTTCAAACAGAAATGAAACAAGATTTTAGCTGCTGGCAACCAAACTAGAACAAGTTAGATGTGAACAATGATTCTGTCCACCAGAATAACATGGTTGTCAGTGCAACATCTGTGGCAGGAGCTAGGAGACTTAATTACACCAAAGAAGTAAAAAAAGGAACAACTTTCTGAGTTTATGTCATAGCAAAATTGACACCTGTAAAAATGACATATTTCTCTACCCAAGACTAGGTCTGTGCTACAGCTCAGGCTAACCAGGGCACAGCGTGTCTTTGGAACATGACCGGATGGTATAAAGAGTATAGAGTATAAAGAGTTATACTCTTTTGGGGATGCTTGGAAAGGTTGTTCCCTTCCTTTTGCTCTCATCTTCCTGGTGACATTCAGGTTAAGATTTTGCAGTACTGACTGCTCAGTGCACAATATAAATGCCAGATCAGAGAGGGGTGCCACAGAGGAACTGCTGACTGTGCTTTGATGTGGCAGAGCTGGGAGAGGTTCAGGGACAGCAAAGTTGGTCAAAGGTATGGAAGGACTTTCTTACAAAGAACTACTGAGCAAAACAGGGTCTCTTTCAATCTGAAAAGTAGGTGATTGACGGAGGACAGGGCAAAGGTCTTTAAACTTATGAGCAGAACTGGGTGGTCAAATTAGGACCAACTTTCCAGTTTTCCTCAAATCAAGGATGAAGAGGCATCAAATGAAACTGATGGGTGACAGATTCAACAGTAGTAAAGCAGCAACTGACTTTTTACCCAGCGTGTTGGTCATCTCTGGAACACCTCAGACCGAGATGTTACAGACACTGAAAGTCCTGGACATGAAGAGAGATCAGTGAAGAAGTGGCTCTGAGATTAAAAATTTCATTAGGTCCATTGAGATTTGAGATATCATATGAAAAAGGCCTGGCTTGGGAAGTCTGTGAACCTTAAGGAGATGGAGGCAGGGAGAGTATGTGGGGGAAAACATCACGTATGCTTGTTCTGGTCTTATTCATTTCCCTAGGCATGCGGTTTGGGCACACCAAGAGATCTGATACCAGGATAAATAGACTTTTTGTCTGATGCATTAAGATGGTCTTTTCTTTTATATGCACCCAAGTGTGTATGTACAAAGAAAAGTTAAATGAAACATTAGGTATTCCTTGGGAAGGTTTGCTTATCTTGGTGGATGACTTTTAAAGCACAGATTCTTTTTTTCTTTCTATGTAACATCTATCTGCATGTGGTGTTAAATGATTTATATTGTCCCCTAAATTTCAGCAGATCAGATGCGTTAAAAGTCTAAGCTTCAGGAAGGGGATTAGCCATTGGAACAAACCCATCAACTGAGGTCTTCAAAAACTGATGCTTCAGTGCACCTAGTCATATGTGCTATAAGCAGGCACAATTTAGAAGCAAAAGGATGAAATAACATGGCCTGTGATTTTCAGGAGTGGGTGATCCAACAGATCCTTCTGGCCTCTAGCCTAGAGGGATCTAGGCTAGATCCCCCCTACAAGGGATACACAAAGTGGGTCAGACATTCAAGGCCTGCTCTGTAGTCTTTTGGGAGGAATCAGTTTGTTCAGTGTGTTACTACACCAGTTATAGCTACTTGCATTATGATAAGGTGAATCCTGCTGCAGAAGTTTCTATTCTCTCCACTGACAATACAGGGAACCTTGAGGAAGTGGGTCAGACATGAACATTTACAGGAATTAGATTGGCTTCATCCTCTGAGTCACTTCCAGGTCTAGCTTTCTAAAAGCGCCTGGGGATTCACAACACTACCAATATGCAGTGGTTTTAAATGTTAAGCTACACAAGTGATAAACTATTCTTGAAGGAAAATGTACCAAATTCAGTCATGTCATCAAAACTTCATGAATTCAATGAAACTTCACAGCTGATTAGTTTAGCCCCCTGGACAGATGTTTTGATGAGATTCATTTATTTTAGAGCTATATATAAATGCATTTCCTACCTTGGTAAGCATATTGGCTTTTGCTTAAATTCATTGTAAAGTAAAATGAGAGCACAGAATTCTTCAAAGATGCTCTGAGAGTTATCTTGTCTGCCTGATTGAGAGAATGTCATGGAAATTCATAAAAACTACAGAAGTATTTCAAAATAAATCACAAGACATATACTGTACATTTCTGTTCCTTATACTTGAATCGAATTCAATTCCAGAAAGAAAGATAAATAAATAAATCAAAGAATGATTTCTTTTTTAAAGTCTGAAGATTTTTTTTTTCCATAGGGAGACAAAATAAAAAATTGTCATTCTCTTGCTCTCCAAAAGTCCGATCCCCCCAGAGAAACAAAATCAGAGACCTAATAATGCAAATACACTCCCATTACTTTTTTTTTTTTTTTTTTTTTTTTTTTTGGTCAGGATTTGTTTGACTTCTCACAAAATCTTTTGAATATATGTATTTGCAAAAGGAAATCAATGCACGCACACAAATCAATGCTGTCCCTACAGGTCACTCTCTAACCTGAAAAGATGCACATTTTATGTGGTGGTGTGCCTGTGGATCAAAGCTTACGAAAGGCTGCTTTATCTAATCTTTTTTCATCTCATCAGGCCCTTTGACAAAAGTGAAATGAAAGTGAAATAGCTTTCTGTGCCCAGAGAGTCATTTGTCTTTAAGATGCTCTTACCAATAAAGTGAATAAAGTGTTTCTTCTTTAAGTTTAAGATCATTATTTAAAACAGTTTGATTGTACGGGCTTATCGCTTTCCTCTTGGGGCCATCTGCAGCTCATTTTGGGTTGATAATCTGCCTAACCATCCAGTCTGGACACTGCCACATCAGTGGACTGAGGTGTGAGGAGGGACTTATGTGCAGCAGGGGGAAGAGGTCAGGGGTCACTACTGCTGTACCTTCAGGTCTCACCTACACATTAGAGATGGTGAAAGTGTGTGGATGGACCAGGGAACTAGAAAGGGGCTCCAGGTCCCTAGACTGAAGGGACACTTGGGGGTTTCATGAGCTAAGCTTATCTCAGTCCCATGGCACAGCAATAACTACCTCATATGCAAAGAAGCTGTGGTTTAGCATTAACTTTCTAACACCTTCTTTCAAGCACACAGATAAATCCAAGCATTTTTATTGCCTGAAACAGTATCTTATTTATCTCTAGAACTTACCAGGCAATTCTAGAGATTTCATAACTGCTTCTTGTTTGTTTGCTTGCTTGTATGTTTTTTTCTAAAGCTTGTTTTTTATCAACAAACAAAAAAAAGATTCATTAAACATTCATTCAACTGAACATATTTTTCTCTACACTCTGATTGAAGAAGAATTGAACATGATGTAAGACACGAGCAGCAGAAACATAAGCGATGAGTACAGCTAGTACACAATTCCTGTAATTTCATAGATCAGTATCCCTTGGTCCCACAGATCTTGAGCGTGGGATTTATGTCACTTATTATTAGGCATCTAAATTAGGGCTGGTCACATTTGGGTAATTTTGCAGTCAATGGAGAGAAGTAGTCTCTTGTGAGGTGATACACCTGAGCACTAATCGACTCCGTTTTAGGACAAAACGCATGCATAAATCCCCCATAGGGTTCCCATTTTCTCCACATTATGAATAAAAGGAACCACTACATTTGACTGAAATACCTAATTTTTAGAAGACTTCATTAGGGTGAGTAAGCTCTGTTCCTTGATTTAAATTGTTTCTGGGATAGCTATATACATTTGATAATGTGTTTATTTATAGCCTTCACTTTCCGTGTTAATCCTCCAATGGAAGAAAGAGCCCCAAAGGCAGACTTTCCAAAGCTCAAACAACCAAAAATTAAATGTTAGGTCAGTTTACCTATGTTCCTTTAATTTTATAGGCTGAAATAATAAACTGTCTTCAGTAGGAGACTTCTTCATAGAGAGCGCAAATAACTGCCAAGGGATTCAGGCAGCAGAGTGGAGTAGAATCCACCACAACACGGAGCTTTTTCTTGCATACCAAGGAAGGTGAATGGCATGGTAGGGCTGTGGCAGAGGTAGCCTCAGGCAGGAAACGTGATGCTGTGAGTGACAGCCACACCCATCTGTCTGCAGAAAAAAAAAAGTCTGTGCTGGCAAGTGAATGAAGACTGGAGGGAAGCAGAGTTTCTCAAGAGAGATGAACTGATTTCCTCTATTGGGCAAAGACACCAGTGTTAAGTCGGTGTATTTTTCTGAGCTGGAGTGAAGTCTGAAAGATGATTTTGTCACTGTAAATGACTGCTTAAGACAGAGGCTTTTCAGCATCTATAGGCATTAAAGCTGGAATGTAAATGGGAACAAAGGGATATATTTAAAAGCTACTTGTCTACAAAATAATTGATAAACCACCCTATAATTCTCTCCACTGCATGGCATGTGCTTCCTATAATGAAGATGTCTATTGTTCATGCAGAAACTCTGCCTGCTGCAAGAAAGACGAAAAAGAAAAACTGCATTTATGTAACAAAAATTTACTTCAAAAGACTCAGAGGGCCAAAATCAGCTTTGGAAAGAACTCCTGTTACCATCAGTGGAGCTGTACAGACGATTGATTTAGTTTAAAGTATCTAAATCTTAAAAGGTGTTAAAGAAAAGAAGTCTTGACTGCCTTCCCACAAAATAAAAAGCTGATTGTGGAGTCTGTGTTAACAGTATCAGGTATTTGTCTTTCACTTTTTAATATCACTTAATCACTTTTCCACAAAATGTGATTTTACAAAGATGTAAACTGATGAAATTTAAAGCTGTGTATTTACCTCTGGTGAGACCACCAGTGGATTTCTTAGGGAGGTGTGATTCGGAAGTTGAAGCTGTAATTAATATGGTAAAAATTTGGTGACAGAATGGAGAGAAACACTCCATTAGCAGAAGAACATGTATATTGTTGAACTGTTTTTGCTGCCCTTCCTTGCTACTGTTGAAACATGTAAATACCTGTATTAGAAAATAGTTGTACATCTACAGGTAGCCATACATAGAAGTACTAAGGACTGCATACAGATGAAACAGCATTCCTTTTGAGTATCTTTAAAAAAAAAAAAAAAAACATGTTCTTGTATTATGTCAGACTGGCCATTTTCATAACTTAAAAAACACTAGCTCATTTTTTATGGGGCCTTTACCAACATCTAGTGAGGCCAAAACTGGTGCTGTTTTCCAGTCATTTTCTGCAGCATGTCTTTTAGTGTATGTGCATGCTATCTACATGTAGTACATGTAGTATATACGTGTATTTTGTAATATTTGTTTTCTTTACCATCTGCTCCTCAAAAAGCAAGAAAAATGGTGGAAAGGAGTTATATCCTTTGGGTGTGATTGGCGTTTTTTTCAAATGTGAAGGATAAGGCTACACATCTGGAAGATCTTAGAAACATTCAGAGAAAGGTTGTGGGCATTTTCTTGGATGTATTTAACAGCTCTGTCTCTGTCTCTGTCTCAGGTCTGTCTACTTCATTCAGAAGTGTGGTGAACCTTAATGCTAACACACTGATGGTAGCTTGCTGGGTGGGATGTTGAGATGTTGGGTGTTCTCAACCTGGGAAGAATCCAGGCAACATCAGGGGCATCATGGACAAGTTTGGCTGGAGCAATCAGTGTCATACGTATCTGCCAAAATGCTGATGAGACCATGCCACTCTGGAGCCTTGTTTTTATCATTACCTACGTCCATGCAAGAAAGTCATGTTGTAGACTTACGGCCTAATGTCTTCTTCATAATATGTTTCCACACTTGTTGAAATATTCTTTGTCATGTTCTAGAGTATTTCTGCTGAATTGTTGGAGTGCATCAAATGTCTGAGTATTCTGACTGCTAGTGAACAAACTCAGTGCTCCTGTTGACTGAGAACCATCTGGGGGGATTTGCCAGACATCAACCCTGGGTAACACAATGAAGGCTCCAAACCAGCAGAACCCTGTCTTGTGCTTCAGCCAGGCATTCAGCTACAATAAGGGAGTAAGGGAAAGGTAACTGGTATCAACCGCAAAGCTTTGGCATCCTCTTGTGAGAAGTACATGAACACAGCTCCACTATGCCTTCTGTATTTCACAATAATTTCATTCATTGTCTCACTGCATTTGCTTTTATTAAAGTAGTTCACAGAGGTGTCATTCCTTGGTTTAGTATGGTAACAAAACTGAGTACCTCATCATGCACTATGGGAGAGGAAAACAGATGTCTCAGGCTCTGTTTTTGTATAGTCTGTTTTTTATTGTCTTCATATGTCAGCTTTAGTCAACAGGGGAAAAAGTGCTCTTAAAGTGCAACCAAGAGAATATTGTCATTTCTTGGGCTCATTCAAAACTCTTGAGGTGCCAGAAGAGTTTCATAAAGTATATATTCTGTGTAATGACTTTCAGGAAACTGCCTTTCACTGCCATCCATCAGGATTAAACCAGGTTTATGTTGAAGCCAGCCAGCAGTATGCTATGTCTCTGGAAAAGGCAGCTATGACATACATATGTAGATTAACAGCAGCCAGCACTGGGAGCTGAGTAACAAAAAGTCACTTTTCCTCTCTGTATGGGAGGGATTTAATCATCAAAGACTTTCCTGCTCCCATGGAGTTCAAGAGAAGTAGGAGAGGATGCCTTGGATTTTAAAAATAGCCTGCCTTAAAAATAATATCAAAATGTCCATGGTACCAGAGGTATGAGAAAGAGAAACAGCTCCATGTGGTTCTTGGAGCATGGTAGCTGAAGAACATTGTGCATTCATGAGAAAGCAATACAGCCCAACACGGCGTAAAATGCCTTTGACAATGTTAGCTAAGTAGCATCTGCCCACCTTTCTTCTAGAGACCCACATCGCTGCCAGTGGAAGATCCACCACCTGCAGAGCAACTAAATGCATTGCTCTTGAGGGCCAACTTAAATGAATTATCGTCTAGGGGCAATCTTCACTAATGATTTGGTAAATCAGTTTGAATTTTAGTTCATCAAATTTGACCAAATTATTTTTATTTTTAGGTCACGATTTGAAGTGTAGCTATCATTCTAGAATATTTCGACTAAGCTGATTCCTCTCTTTTTAAAGGCAATCCGTGCAGAGTATAAGACATTAATTTAGCTCTAGATATGATAATTAGCCATTTAATATCCATTGGCATTTTCCCGTGGCTATAAACTGGTGGTTACGAATCAAGACTGTCACTTCTTTACTCTCCTTCCCCTCTTCAAAATAACAGCCCAATTTATCACCTCATTATCCAAATTTTGTGCCGGCATATCTTCTCTCAGTTCTGTGGAACTGCAGAATGAAAGCAAAGGCATGCAATAGCATATAAATGTCTCAAAGTCTTTAGAATTCATGGTTTTCATAGTCTCCTGCAGTACTGAAAGTGCCATTAATTCTAGTTGAATGGTATTCTCTACTTTGACCCCGATTTTCCTCCGCTCATTAGTTCTTATAGTAGGCATAAATCAGAATATCCTCCTGGATCAGCCCAGGAAACCCATCCAGCTTCAGGCTTTTTGCTCACTCCTGATACATCTTTCCAAATACTTTTCTTTACTGGTTAGGGAAAACTTCTTATTTTAATTTTCTCCTGATACAGTGTCTCCCAAGGAGATCATCTTTGCCTCCCTACCCTCACTTTGATTCTGCTTCCTAAGCTTCCACTTCTTTAAGTCTTGAAGACTTTTCTGAGTAGAAACTAAAACTTTGCTACTACTACATTTTCCATATAGTATGCACCTCTGCTTTACAAACTCTTAACCTTGCTGTATGAATTCTCATAACTTATAAGCAATAAAATAAATCGTAATACTGTTCTTCATTCAAACTCTCCTATTTGCCTTTCCTTATTATTCTCATATCTCCCATCTTGCCAGGTGTTTTTGCTTTGCACCAATCTCAGAGAGGAATGACCTGGGTGCAGTAATTTGGTGGATGCAGCTAGTGGGGAGCTCTAGCCCTCAGTTTCTCCTCTACTGATTTGACCATGCTCTCCATAGACACACCAGCTATTCCTAGGGAACTTGGCAACAAAAAAATTAATATTTCTCAATCCTATAGCATCGTATGTGCCATTGCTCTTGGGGTGTGACAACTGTCCCCACGGTCTGTCTGACTGAGATGTGAAGGTTAGAGGTCCTAGAGTTCATTAGTGGTCCCTACTGAGAAATCTTTCTCTCTTTTCTCAACCCAAACCAACAAAACCTCTTTGTATTCATTATAAACCCTGCACTGCGATGCTACTTCAGCCTGACCTCTGCTTAATGTGCTGGAGGTAAAAGGATCCTACAGTCCATTTGGTAAATTACTATAAATTTTCTGTGAGCCCCATCTGACAGTGTACACAGAGCAATTAGCATCTCTCTTTTTCCAGAAGGGTTACATGCAAACAGCTCTGGCCGTAACTGCTTGTGACACCCTAGCAAGGCACTGTAGGACACAGTGCTCGATTATGGCTCTAATGTCATCCTGGCAGTGCTGCTGCCCCTGAGGCTGTTTCCCTGTTGTTTTTCAGTGCTGCAGAACCTCCCCCGGTATTCCCTGGGGAACTAAGTCATAACAGATGGTCATCATTGGGTTTAATGCCATTTGTATTGCCTAATCATTTTTTATTGTTATGATCTTGTGAAGATGCTGTTAAGTGAGTACGTGGCTTTACCTACCGTGTGCAGGGTGCAAGATGGGTTTTTAGACTGTGTGTCTTGTAGGGTTGTGTCCTTTTGACACGAGGTCTTTTCTCTCCAGGTTTGTATACTACACTCTCTTTGCACCTGTTGCATTTGGATAATCCAACCACATGCCTTATAACTACTGAAAATGAACAGGAGTAAACTATATTTAAAGATTAACTCTCCAAAGCCACAGGACAAAGCAGTTAAGAAAGGCAATTTTTCTTGATCTGTCTCTCCAGCTGTGTGTGCTGCTGTATGTTGGGTTCCCAGCCCTGCAAAGAGCAACCTCATGCTCTGGTAGTATTTGATGGGCTCCAGATGTTAGAAAGAACAACAACAGACAGCTCTCCGCCAAGAAGGTGCCCAACTTTTGGTGATGTTCTGTGCTTCAGTAGATATTAAAGCCTTCATTAGCAGCAATTTAGAATACTGTCTGGGGAAAATAGTTTATAGTGTTTGACACTTTTTTTTTTTCTGGGAGAATAAGTGTCCTTAGGTCCCTGGTGGGGCAAGAAGAGCACTTAGCACATTAGGTCACCAGGGAGGTGCAGCAGAGCTGCAACAGAGGGGTTCTCAG
Organism: Anas platyrhynchos; assembly: GCF_047663525.1. NCBI lineage: Eukaryota > Metazoa > Chordata > Aves > Anseriformes > Anatidae > Anas > Anas platyrhynchos. The sequence continues at coordinate 83,555,535 of NC_092589.1, forward strand.
AAGTGCTCTGTGCTGGTCCCATCACTACTCCTCTAAGTTGTATAGAATTCACTGAGGCAGGATTAGACACCCTGCCTCCACCCCTGCTCTTTGTCCTTGCTCCCATCTCCCATCCACTGCTACAGGACAGGGGCACACATCAGAGGAGCTGGAGAGAGGGTAGCACTGCTGTAGGGATGCTTTATGTGCCCGGGTGGGAGATGGCCACAAGGGGAGGGCTGCAGACCCCAGCACATTCAAAGGGCAGCACACCCTGTAAAGTATACTGCCCAGAGTGTGATGGACTGCCTCACTACATGGGAACACCAACAGACTAGTTTTCAATGTATAGCATGGTCTTGTTTAAAGGCTTCATACTTTTTCAATATCCTCTTAAATACTGAGTGCCCTCAGTATTTAAGTATTGAACAGAACTGGCTGTTCCAGTGCCACTCTTCACTCACAATCTCTGTACAGGTTTTAGGAGGATTTGAAAATTCAATTGGAAATTTCTTATGAAGAAACAGTTGTTTGCTGGAAGAAATGGTTCTCCACAATAGCCATTTTCCTGAAATACACATTTCAGGAAAACTTGAAATACAGAGCTTATAGGAATGAGATATGGCAGATTTTGCCTTGTCTGGGTATTCTGAGTTTTGCTTCAGAATGAATTTTACTTTTTTTCACTTTCTTAGCTAAAAAGTTTAAAAACTGAAACAATCATTGAATGTTTTTCATGTTTTTAAAATTTTATGGTAATTTTATTTCATAAGACATTTAGAACATCTTTCTATTTTATATATTGTTCAGAATAACTTTCCTTAAATCTGTGAATTCTTCATGAAAGGAATGTTCCAAATCTCCTCCAATTTTTGAATTAATGTTGGAAGTTCTTGTTATTCATGGAGCAGCATGAAGAACAGAATGAAAGAGAAACATCTTTCAGTTGAAACATTCAGTTAGCAAGTCACAGAAAAGGGGAAAAAATGCAAAGCTTTCTTTCTCCATAAGTCTGAAGATATGTTTTCTTTCTTTCCTTTTGGGGTTAAGAAAAAGAAAAAATGGCAAAAGAAAGATACAAAGTGTATGCAAAGATAAAAACTGCTTTCAAAAATGAGTTAGTTTTATACAGTAAGGGAATATGAATTACAAACCAGAACAGACATAATCTATCTGTCAAGGCTCACTGACACAGTGTGAGAAACAGTCTTCCTTCATCTGTTGAGTGAAAAAAAAGTTTTTAATCGGAAAACAAATAAATAGAAAGAGTGGGACTGAAGTGTTGTTGAACTATGGGTGCCGCCTGAGCACCAAGGGCATGAGGGCAAGAGGCACCAGCAAATCTTGGGGCAGCTCAACCTCCTGCTCTCATAGTGGGCAGATCTCACCCTCAGGGAAATCACAAGAGAAGGATTCATAATTCAGCTTCAAAATTCATCTGACACCAAAGTATCTGCAAGCCTAAAGCAGGTGTTGCTGCAGCACATTACTTTCAGATTTGGAAGGGACAAGCAGGGACAATTACATCTACACCTACATCTACATCCACACCCACACCCAAATCCACATATCTACATCTAATCTACATCTATCTATCTATCAATTCACAAATAAAAGTTTAGCTCTTGGACCAATCAATTCAGGAGAAATGTTGTTTTTGAATGTATGCTTAAATATCGCAGTCTCATATCAGCCTTTAATAACATTTCAAGTTAGTGATTCTCATTTAAGGATTTGTTATTATTATTATTATTAATAATAATAATTTAAATTATCATGCTTCCATGTTTTCCTCTTCTGTGATGTGGTCTGATGAGTTATAAATGTATTTGATTGTGATTTTGCTACTTGAAAATAAATGTACTGCAAATTTTCAGTTCGTATGTGACAGCAATGTTGGATTTTCTATTTAATATGTATGTACTCTAGAGATAAATGATGGAAGCTGCCTGGAAAAGGAATCAAAAAGCTGATTACATGAAGTTCAGGGTGAAAACTTTATTTTCTCTTCCTGTGAAACCAGTATAACCAGTGGAGCTCTCACTTTTACCTCTACGTGCAGGTGAAGCTGATTAGTTTCTCTTGGCCACCAAACCTTCAGGTTAAGATGTGGTCTTGGTTGGTTGCTCTTCTGTTGTGCTCCAATGCAATGAGACCTCAGAGGAGGTATGGAAGCTGGCTTAGGTATTGAAAACTGATGGAATTGATTTGGTTTGTCATATCCTGCTTTCAGCATCACCAACTGACTCTACTGTGTTGCATCCCTAAAGTCGTTAGCAGTGGTAGGTGTTGCAAATGTTCTCCCACAACAAAATGTATTCCTGCCTGGGAAGCTGATTGTTGAGTGTGCTTTTTTCTTGTGTGTCTTGGATGGAGTTGTCTTTGCAGGGGAACAGTGTTGTTCTGAGTGCTGTGCACGTAGTAGTTCGTATGCTGCTGTTTTTACACTGGCTGCGGTACACAGAGAGAGGATATTCGTGTCAGGGTATTCTCAGGCAGTTGTAAGAGGAGGTGGGAATCAGTGCAGCAGTACGTGCTTTCAATCCATCTGTGTAGAAAATATTGGACCTAATGCATTTTAACATCCCTTCCTCAACATTGCTTATGAAGAGGTGAGAAAATGCTGGGCCTAGTCTGATGCCTAAAAGTATGCCCAATATATGGCCTCTGTACTGCATTTGAAGGTGAATTCACTGAGAATGGGTGAAAAAGAGTTAGATTGTTTCAAAGATATGACAGATATTCAAGTCCTAACATAGGTCTCGTTATCACAATTGTTTAATGCCGTTGCAGTGACTTCTGGGACATGTCATGTAAGTATCATTGCTATGGTCATCCTGTCTCTTTTTTGGCTTAAATCTTACTGGTCTACTTAATAAATAGTAGTAGGGGTTATCTTGCACAGTAGTAGAGTATATTTTAAAATATTATTCTTATAGCCCATAGGAGAATATGAGAATCTGTTGGATTTGATATCTAGTGAGTGAGTTCACGGGAAGGTGGTTGTATCTTACTTATTCTGGTGTTCTCCTGCAGATTTGTAAATCAGCTTTGGAATTATGCTTGGCAGCCATGTGGTAGCTCCTCTGGGAATAATGTGTTTCTCACATAACCTTAGGCAGTTGCTGTTGCTGGTGTTCTTTTTTTCTTTATGTCACAGCATAACTGTCACAGCTTCCCTGCTGAAAATTGAAAGAAACCCTAAATCTTCTAAAATCATGATTAGTTTAAGTAACTCAGCTGAAGCTTGAGTCTTATAGTTTACAATGTATGATATGAAAACTAAGGCTTCTTTATGTTTGAAATCCGTCAGAACAAATTCTGAATGGCAGAAATGGGAGTTATCAACAAAACAGGCATTTTCGCATTTTCTCATTTTCCTTGTACATATAACTTTATATCTGACTACCATATTTCTTATAAAAGTTTTTTTTTTTTACAAGTTATAGATTTTTTTTTCCAAAAGCATCACACCCAGAATGTAATGGGTTTCCATAAATAGGGTGTTTTTACAATCATATGCAGCTGAATTAATGTGAGTACTTGTGGTGCCAAGGAGAGAAATAGATCACTTGAGTCCAACTCCAAACTCTTTGGATTGCCTGAAATTGAGTAGGGCAGAACTGTACAGTACGAAATCTCAGGGTCAACCTCTGTATTTTGGTATTACAGTTACTCCTCCCAAATAAAAATATAAAAATAGAAAGTTCACAAATGTGAATGGGTGCTAACTTACATATTAGCACTTACTTAAGTATTATTAAAGTTTCAACATGATTCTGGGCAAAGTTTACCTGCCTACAGGACGTGGCCAGCCCAAAGGTGTGTAGGAACTGTGCATGCAATGTGGATTCCCTGGGCTGCATGAAGACACAGGGCTGGGATGTGTTTTTCCTTTGTTGCATGTCAGGGGGGTCTCCATCCCTCAGCCAGCCTTGCTAGGGCAGCGCAGGCTGCAGTAGTATGTTGTGTTTTCAGGATGAGCTGCACAAAAAATACAGTATCAGTCTATATTTTTTCCCTGCTAAGGGCAGGGGAAAAAGTGTTGAGAGCATCTCCTGGTGTGGAGATATGAGGGGTCATCTCTCAGCTCCTTCCCAGCCAGAAGGGAACCAACAGGGACATATATGATGGAGGGACTCCAAGTGGCTGTGCCCTGTTGGGTGTCAGAAAATGCATGGCTCCTGGGCTGCTTCAAGCACCTTGCAGCAGGCAACACTTCCTGTTAATGTTGGTTTTTTTTGTGGCTAGAAAAACATCTGTGGGAAGTTTCTCAATGGTAAGGGTGTCACCAGGGTGGGGTGTCAGCAGCCTGTGTTACTTCCTTCTCTGCTACTAGCATATGAGTGAGCCCACAGTGGGAAGTGACAGACAGGATGCTAGTGACAAGAAGAGAACATCAGGGTTAGGCAGACTGGAAAAAGCCCTCCTGACACTGCTCCATCTCTGAACGGTGCCTCGTGCACAGGGAGGTGTGAAAACGGGCCCTTTCTGAACAAACAGCTATGCAATTTTCACAGAATCACAGAATCACAGAATTTCTGGGTTGGAAGAGACCTCAAGATCATCAAGTCTCAGCCTCTGACCTAACACTAACAGTCCCCACTAAACCATATCCCTATATCCCTAAGATCTTTCTTCCTGTTGGAAAGTGCTATGGAAGGGGAACAGGAGGATAAAACCTGAAGAAAAATCTGTTTTGGTTTATTTTAACTGCAGTTCCAAAGGCCTGTGGGCATTGGTCCTCTAGGGGCTCTGGAAAGTGTCTTGCAGGGGAGTGGGCATGGACAAACAGTGGGTCAGCGACTTTATGCAAATACTTCACATAAGGCAGGGGACTGTTCTGGATAACTGCTTATGCTGTCTGGCCTGGGAACCTGGGAGGAAATCTTTGTGGAAGTCACACAAAGGACATGGGCACGATGAGACAGATATAACTTTCTCACCAGCAACAGCAGGCTGAGGCAATAGCCGGAGGCTCAGGTTCTCACACATCTGTGCTGTATTGCAGTGATTCACGCTCACAAGGCAGAAACAGACCATGCTTCCCCAGGTTGCTGAGAAAAGAGGGACAGGCTGAAACAGGTGAAGGCAGAGCATTTTGAATGCTGCAGTAGCAGGATAACATGGTGTAAGTATTACTAAGAGAAGAGACCATAGTGTACACTGAAATCAAGTTTGGACTGCAAACACCTACACAGATGATCTGTGAGCACTGAGGTGAGAGGGACAGAAGAGAGGGGAGGACAGCACAAAGCTGGTGAGGACTTGGGACAGAAGAGACTTAAGTTATGGTAGGCATTTGGGATAGTAAGCCAAAGGTGGGGGACATGGGCCCTGGGGCACTTCGGAGTTGCAGAAAACATCTCCCCATCTTCAGTGTGTGCTCTGGGGACTGCCCAGCTACTTTTGGCTCTGAGCTTGTGGTAGGTCCTGAAGGAGCACCTGAATTGTTGTTCCCTCTTCCAGGGAGGCTGAAGGGCTTGATGCTTGAAACTTCCCTTTCAAGCACTTGTTTCATATTTTTACTCTGCAGTGAATTTGTTCTAGGGAAGGAAAAAGGCCTTGCTACCATACTAGGAGTAAGCTAATGGACTTAGTTGGATAAACAACAGATATAACATAAACATTTTAAGACAACATGAAAGTCAATTGCATAAAATGATACATCAGCCTAACAGTACCACACAAGATGTCTTCTCATGTGGTAGAAAGCCCAAGAAATGTGAAACAATGCATCTGCCACAGTGCTAGCTGACATTATTTTGTTTTGGTAAGTAAGGGCAAAACACACCTTAAAATCTTTTAAGCATGTACTCAATGCAAATATGGGAAGGAAATTGCCTTTGAGTGAGAATAGCAGAACAGATTTTCCCACTGTAATTAAGACAGTAGAACAGTAGTGAAAAGCAAAACAAAAATAACAAGAAAGAGAAGCAAATTATGCTGCTCTTCATACAGAGAATTTACTTAGGCAAATGGTGAATATATGGCATTGTTCTTCTGCTGAGCAACACCCCTCCACACTTCTGTTCCTCACTGTGGGAGCACAGCTTCTGGGTCAAAAGTAATTTGGTGTGACTGTTCCCTCAAATCCTCTTTGGATTTGGCTAACACGAATCATGCTAAAGCCTGATGTAGGCTGGGAGCAGCACTGTTAGGTCAAAGCATGAGCAAGGCTTACACAGGACACAATGGACTGGAATTGCTGAAGGTCATTATTCAGCTGTTATCACCTGCAGCTTAATGTCTCTTGCAGCCTGCCTTGTATATTTATTGTTGGCAGTTTCTTCAGAAACCTTCTAACACAGAAGGTGTAAATACATTAGCTTACCAAAACAGATTTTGTCTGACAAATCTGGTGGCCATCTACAATGGGGTTACAGCATTGGCTTTATAGGGGAAGAACAACTGGCATCACCTACCTGGACTTGTACAGAGCATTTGACACTGTCCCAATGACATCCTTGTCTCTGAATTGGAGAGACATGGATCTGGTGGATGGACCACTCAGTGGCTAAGGAATTGGCTGGATGGTTGTACTCCAAGTCTTGTGTTCAATGGCTGTGTCCAGGTGGAGATTAGTAATGAGTGGTGTTCTTCAGGGGTCGGTATTGGGACTGGTGCTGTTTAACACCTTTGTTGGTGACATGGACCAGGATTGAGTGCACCCTCAGCAAGTTTGCCGATGACACCAAGCCATGTGGTGTGGCCAACACGCAGCAGGGAAGGGCTGCCATCCAGATGGACCTGGACAGGCTTGAGAGGTGGGCCTGTGAGAACCTCATGAGGTTCAATAAGGCCAAGTGCAAGGTCCTGCACCTGGGCCAGGGCAATCCCAAGTACAAACACAGGCTGGGTACGGAATGGACTGAGAGCAGCTCTGAGGAGCAGGATCTGGGGGTGTTTGTTGACAAGAGGCTCTCCATGAGCCGTCAACGTGTGCTTGCAGCCCAGAAAGCCAACCATCAGTAAGCTGCATCAAAAGCAGGGCAGCCAGCAGGGTGAGGGAGGTGATTCTCCTCCTCTGCTCTGCTCTCATGAGACCTCCCGCTGGAACACTGTGTTGAGCTCTGGGGCACTCAGCACAAGAAGGACACAGACTTACATGTATTAGTGCAAGCCCAGAGGAGGGCCACAATGGGCTCCACATACTGGAGCCTTCTTTTCTCCAGGCTGAACAATCCCAAATCTCTCAGCTTCTCCTCACAGGAGAGGTGCTCCAGACCTTTGATCATTCTTTTGGCCCTCCTCTAGACTCACTCCAACAGGTTCATGTCCTTCTTGTGCTGGGGGCCCTAGAGATGAACACACCACTCCAGGTGGAGTCTCACGAGAGCAGAACAGAGGGGGAGAATTGCCTCCTTTGACCTGCTGGCCATGTTTCTTTTGATGCAGCCCAAGATATGGTTGGCTTTCTTGGCTGCAAGTGCACATTGCTGGCTCATGGAAAGCTTCTCATCAACCAACACCTCCAGGTCTTTCTCCCCAGGGCTGTTCTCAGTAGAGGGACCAGGAGGGAATAGGAGAGACCAGAACTGAAAATAAGCAGAAGGAAGATAACAGTGGGGAAAATATCATTAGGCTACGCAAATGAGCATTAGGCTACGCAGATCAATTAGATAAGCACTCAATTAAATGAGCATACTGAACTTCTTACATATGAGAGATTTGTTTCAAACTGTCTTAATAACAGCTTTCTGTCTACTTCTTCAAAAACTCCTCAGTAAAAGCATCCTGTCTCCTGTATATCAGATGGTACTTTGTTGCTTCCTTTTCTAGACTTGTATAGGGGCAGAAACCTCACAGGCTCAAGACAGTCATAGAAAGGAAAGCAGCATATTTCAGTGTTGATATACATTGATGTTACTTGTTTTTTATCCTGTTATTTGTTACCAAACTGAACATTATTAAAAAGCAGAAGAGAAGTGAATAATTTTACTGAAAACTTTCAACTTTATTGAAACACAGCATGCTACTCTTAGCATCCTTGCTAAACTCAAAAATGTATTCATGCCTAATAAAAGAAAAACAAACTCAATGGAAACACAGTGACTGGCATATGTATGCAACACTTTGTTGGATGTTTGCAACATTAAATCAAGCATAAAGGAACCCTTCACATAATGAAGACACAATCCCCTGGTACATGCTGCTGGGACAGCTAAATATTGAAGACTTTAAGGATAGCTCCATGGGAAGATCCATATGGACAAAGAAAGGTGTAGTTAGCAGTAATGAGATCCATCTAGGAGAGAGATAATTACACTCTCCCAGAAGGGATTTTTGGCTGCCAGGGCTGCTTAAAACAGTCAGTGATCCAGGCAAAACAGATGGGGTACCTCCCTCATCAGCAGTGGGAATATAGTCCCAGCACCTGGGCAACCTCCTCCCCTGGCTCAGACTGGCCTGCCATCTAGTTTCAGCTTCCTATCTTTCCTCTCTCTAGCCAACATGAAAACCAAGCCATCATGCTTACCAATGCTCTCCTCTCAATGAGTTGTTTTTGTGTTTTTTTTTTTTTTTTTGAGTGTGTGCTGATCCTTTGGAACCAGATCATATCCCATCAGTGCCTGGCCACTGAAACAAACTCCCAGATCCAAAGCACTGATTGCAGAAATGTCCTTCCAAAGAGACAAGCTGGTACGTCAAGGAAATCTGGACTGGGAGTATTTGACAAATAAGACCATCTGTTATACTTGATGACCTAAAAGCACTTCTGATCGTGACCCAGGGAACGCTGCCCCTATTATGGATGTAGGCAAAAGTAAAACACCGGAAGATATTGCTACTGGTTTTTGAATCTTGCAAGGAACAAATAGTCTCTGCTTAATTTTTCATTTGATTCCACAAAAGTTATCACAGACCTTAAAAGATTGACAGAAATATTTATCAGAGTCAACAGAAGTTCATGTTTTTGGGGGTTTATTTTGTTTATCCTGTCGGTTTATCTGTTTATATCCCTCTGTTACTAGACTGATTCTGGACTACAGTTAATATTACTGAGCTCAACTTTGAATGAGTTCTGTAACTCCTTCCATTTTTTTTTTTTTTTTTTTTTCTCTCTGTATTCATTTGTTTCTCAGCCACAGCAGAGGTACTGTCAATCTTCCCATCCTGCATAAAAAACATTTTTTTTCCCTGTGACTTTAGGCTAGAAAGTCACTACCCTCAAGCTGTTCTTTAAAACATTATTTCCCCATGATTGAGTGATTTCTTAAGCCTTGGTTAGTCCAGAAACCTCTATGTCATACCAGATTTTTTCTCCATAAAATTTAAGATCAAATACCCTGTTCCCATACATATCTTTTGTCATTGTCCAAAAATTTTATCTTTTAGTTTCAAAACATCTTTAAGAAAGAGGTATCAAGGATAAAAATATCTAAGTGAGGAACATAGAGCTCACCACTTTCTTTTCTCATGTATTTTTTGTAAATAATAGTCCTTGACTTGAGAGTCTCATTGTGATAACAGGTAGCTGAATAAAAAAGCTGTGAAGTGTCATTTTAAATAATACCATGTAAATTCCAGGAGCTTACATTTGAAAAGGGACAAAGGAAGAACATTAAAACGTATCTCCCAAAGAACAGAATTGCAGTCACAACTATTATCTTTTTTCTTTTTTTTAACTTGTCCATAATTTTCATATTATCAGTATCTTTCATGACTAGATTGAGCAATTAAATCAATGATATTCCTTTCATGTCTTTATTAGTTTTTTGTTTTTTTTTCTTTTAATGAGATTTTTTGGGTTGGGGTTTGTAAGAAATATTTGAGTCGGAATGGTACAGTAGACCCATAAAATGCTCAAGGTTGGAAGGGCCTTTTAGGAAAAATTTGGTCCAGCTCAAATAATTTGGTCTCTGCTCAAAGCAAAGCTCACTTTAAAGTTAGATCAGACTGCTCAGCACTATTTGTGCTCGAGGTTTTGACTTGCCAAGGATGGAGATCCTACAGCTTCCTATGTAGTCCAGACCAGTGCTTCGCCACCCTTATCTGGGACATATTTTTTGTATGTCAAGTTGGAATTTCCCCTGCTACAAACAGAAATTATCACCTCTTGCCTTTCTGCTGTGTATCTATCCTCAGAAAAGCCTAACTTGTTTTCTTTAGAATGTCAATGTTGGTAGTTGATGACAGCAATCAGATCCACCCTAGGGTTTCTCTTCTTAGGGCTGAACAGATCCAGTTCCCTCCACTGACTTGGTCAATCTGTGTAACTCCTGAGTGGGGTTGGAGTAAATGGGAGAAAAGAAAAATGTGTCTGCTGCAATAGTGCTGTTGATCATACAATCCCAAATGTAACATTTTGCTCTCTTGACTACATAGATTGCTAATAATTTGCAAATATTTTCAGAAAACACTATACTAAATCCCAAACTGGTTTGAGAAAGGAAAAGTTACTATCATAATAAAAACAGTGTAGTCCATCTCTCTCCTTCATATATTATGAGCTAAGCTTTTTATATCAGTTTCCATTTTTATTTCATAATTTATGGAAATTAATCTCAAGAGAATGGTTGTTACGTCTGTAATGCCCCAATGGCTGCAGTTTGAGGAGTTCTTCTATTCCAGTTAAGAAAGGACACTCATTTCCCAGCACAGTTCTTTACTAATGTAGTTCTATAGTATGTTTTGTTACTAATGAAGAACAATATGTCTCGTTTACTTGCCATAATACAAAAACATTAGCAGCTATTCAAAAGCAAGAATAGGTAGGGAACAATTAAAAGCTTTATCCCAGAATAAAAAAAAAAAAAAAAAATCTGCAGCAGAACTGTCATTTACTTTTGAAAAATGGCCCTGCAGAGATCATCTAGACCATGTCTGTGGGGAGCAATAATGTATTTTCTTAGATCATCTACTACATCTGCAGTCTGGAATATTGTTTTTAAACAGTAAGGGTCTGAATATCTCTGAAGAGGGAGACACCACAACCTTTCCAGGCAACAACTGCAAGTGTTTTACTACCCTTACAGTAACTTTTTTCTTATATTTAAATGGAATTTCATGAGTTCCAGTGATTCCAGTTCCAAGCCTGTTGCCTCTTGTCCTGCCACTGGACATTGTTGAAAAGAGGCTGGCTCCCTCTTTTTCGTTGCCTCTCATCAGGTATTTTTACACAGCTTGCTCTTCTCAATGTTCCCAGCTCTCTCATCATGAAAGACACTCCATTCCCCTCACTACCTTTTTGATCTCTCATGTCCATGTCTCTCTTGTACTGGCGAGCCCAGAATTGAACCCAGCACTCCAGATGTGTGTCACCAGTGCTGAGCAGATATGAAGGATTACCTCCCTCCGTCTTCTGGGAAAAGTCAGCCTCATGCAGCTAAGGATGCTGTCGACCCTATGTGCCATCAAGGTGCATTGCTGGCTTGTGGTCATCTTGGTTCCCACCAGGGACCTCAGTCCCTTTCAGCCTGTACTGGTTCATGGGCTTATTCTCCTCCAGGTGAAGGACTTTGCACTTACCTTTGCTGAATTTCATGAGGCTCCTGTCAGCCCATTTCTCCAGCCTGATGAGATCCCTCTGAATGGCTTTGGAGTTTGTTTGTTTGTTTGTTTTGTTCTTTCTGTGCAGTCTCTGCCTCTCTTTATCAGCTTCAAATCCTGACCGATCTCAAACCTTCACAGTCAGCCAAAAAAATGGAACTGTTCAGACTATTAACCACCTGGTGGCTTGAAAATATCTGCCCAGATGTTTGTAAACCTTTTTTTTTTTTTTTTTTTCTCCGTCTGCACTTGGCAACCCAGATGCTGTGCTCCAGATTCACTGAGTTTTTACTCCTCCACCTCCCAGTGCTTTTCATAGGGGATTATGTTTCTGATTGCACTCATGTCGACAGGAGAGTGGTTCCTTTCCCTAATTAATGAATAAGGATAAAACTACCAAGCACTCCCAAATGAAGTTACTCATTACTTGCAGTTTAAAACAGTGCTACAAATTTATGCTCTCTGAAGTACCCGTAACTACTAATTTTCAGGTCTAACTAATAAAGCAATCTTGGATCTCATCAAGAAGAGAATAAGGTCACAGTGCCCATACTGTGCATTTAAATAGTTTCAGTCAAGGTTTCTTTCTCCTGTGTTTTTTTTTGTTGTTGTTGTTGTTGTTTTTTTTTGGTTTTTTGTTGTTGTTGTTTTTTAATATCAAATTGCTTTCTCTACCTTACCTGCTAGGTCTAGAAGAAAACATATGCTGAGGTACAAATAATTAACCTCATGAATAACTACAAAGTGGAAATACTAAATATTTAGTTTATAAATCAGTCCAGAAACATATTTCTTGAAAAGCAATTTTTCTTCATTAATTGAGCTGATGACATTGGGGAACCATTCATACTGTTTACTTAGTTGATCTAATTAGTTCTCTGGAAGCATTTACCTCTCTACTGACTAGACGGGAAACTTAGGCTCTTAAGATTTGGTAATTTGAATCACACAGTTAATCAGATACAAAAAGTTGCTTGGAGTGATGTTGAAAACGCATTTTGTATTCAGAACTCCTGACTTTAAAAGAAATTAGAGATTCACAATATTCTCGCATCTCTCACACTGTTTTAGAAGTAAAGAGAAAAAGTGACTGAACCAAAAATATTAGTTATACAAAAAAAGCACTGAAACTCTGACTAAATATTTGTTTAAGTACCATATTTTACATATTTCCTATACAGTCTGTAGAAGTGGAGCTTTTTGTTCCAATATTTAGATGGTTATGAATCTGTATGAGAAGTATTAGTTATTAGCAGGTTTCTAATGCTATCTTGATGTCCATGTATTCCTGAGATGAAGGAATGGTTACACAGTTCTCTTCTGAGGAGAAAATTTGGGGGAAAAAAAAAAAATGAAACACGTTAATTTTATGAAATAAAGAACATAATCTTAATATTTTGGAAATACACAAGTAGAATTAAATTATCAGACATAACTTTCAAAGTAGCCAGAGACAGGTTGTTTTCTAAATGAATAGGATAGCAAAATTGTAATTGCAGCCAGTGAATGTTGCTTTCTGCACCACATCTTTTGATATGCCCAGTCCTTCTAAATTTTTTAACAGCTGCACTTTCTTCAGTAACTCTTCCCAGTCCTTGTGTATGTGCAAGCTAATCACAGCATATAATACTAATATGTGCACTAAATGGTATCTCACTGGCAAGCACTTCTGTTTCTGACAGAGGTTCTGTGCCCTTTATTATTAAATAAAAACCCATAGGTTATTTTTCTTGATGAGGGAAAATCTTTTAGCTCTTCTGATATTTTTTTTTCTTATTTTTTTTTCCCTCCTGGTAGTTTGAGAAAATCCCACCTATGCATGTTTTGCTGTTGTTGTTGTTGTTTTCTGTTTTTGTTTGTTGATGTTGTTGTTTGTTTGCTTTGTTTTTTGTTTGTTTTTGTCTGTTTGCCAGGTACCACCACCCCTGTTATTCTGTTTGACATCAGAATATGTTCCAAATTCTCTGCATAGTAAATTGCATTTTTTAGCTTCTAAATTCTGTAAACTGTGTTTTCCCTGAACCGTGTTTTCCCTGCAGGGAAAAGAGCTTAGCTTAATGAGCACTATAGAAGGATGGAACAGAAGAGCAGGCCAGTGTGACTTGCAACTTTACAGAGATACTTTCCAGCCAACCAGAGCGTGCACTGCAGCCTGTGGTACCATAAGGAAAGTGCTCCTCATTATAAACACAGCAACCTGTCACATAGATCCTTGGGCATTCCTGGAGCCAGAGAAGTTATGATCCCCTGTTTAGCCATTCACCCTAAGCATTTTCCTCCTTGCAGTTATGGTGAGAAGGCTATGGACAGATATTTCTAAAGGGAAGAATTTCTGCTGGGCTTTGTTTTGCAGTCAACTCTCCTTTCTGTAACAGGAAGATGAAGTGTTGGTCCCCCAGGACTTGTGAAGGGGAAACTGTCTCCCTTTACAACTGCCCAGGGAATCCTCTCCCCATTCAGTACATCTCTCATGGTGCTTTCACTCTCCTTCCCCTGTGTAACAGCAGAGGAGTGCAGTTTGTCAACATTTTGGATGGAGGATGGAGAGATGAAGCTATAAAAACAGATTGCCAGTTTTTCTCAAGCTTCCCATTCAAAGTGGACCCACTCTTTAACACCTTTTGCTGAAATTGTTTCATGTCAATTGAATCTTCATGGAGACCTAGGTTCTTCCTTTCTTTTCAGAGAATAGTGATAAATAATCTCGAGCATACTGCTTCAGTCAGCTTTTTTATTTACTTTCACTAAACACACTTCATAACAAATGTTAACAGATTTGGCCTTTCATATGCTGTCAAAAAGGACTTCATTCCTGCATCTTACAAGTACAGAGGAGGAGTTAAAGTTCTGCAAGAACATTTACCTGAATTTGTATACACAGTAATTATTTGGGAATTGTAAAGTTAAGTCTGGCTTCTTAGAAAGGAGGAGGCCAAAAATGGTATTAAAATGAAGACAACAAGCTAACAAATCTGTGTGGGCTCTTCACTGGCAGTTATACACAGTCTGGCAAGAACAAGAGAGAAAAATAATACCTTACACTGCAGTAAGATTTTCTATCTCAGCACCCAAAGAAAGTTTTACAAAATTTAAAGAGCAGAAATGCTCAAAATCCCTGGTTTTGGGGAAGACAAGTGGATACAATTTTCAGTTTTCAGAGCTAGTGTTTTGTCTTCATTGGCAATGCTAACAGCAGGTTACAGAGCTCTTCTGGTAGCAAGAGGTCAGGAACTGTCCTCCTTTTCACCAGGGCCAGGATAGGTGCTTGGACACGTCTGACCATGGGGCTGCTGCCCACTGTTATGCAGCTGCTGGGAAGAAGATGGTAAAGCTATTGCAGAAGGTTCATTGCCAGTAACTGGTCAAACACCAATCAGTATGACATCCACCAGCTTCTCCTGGGTGGGCAAGGGCAGGTCATCCCAACAGCTCTGAAGCCGTGGAAGCTGTCAGAGCTGCCACTCTAATGGGAACACATATTCTAGCTTGATTTGTGATCTTCAAGCAAGAAGAAATCTTGCTTCGTTTCTTCAGTTGGTATTTGGAACAGATTCTCTCTTCCTTTTGCTTGGGTCAAATCTTGTGTTTGTTGTTGTTGTTGTTGGGGTGTTTGTTGTTTTGTTGTTGTTGTTTTGCAATGATGCCTGCCGTTTCTAGCTGCTTCAAGTGGCTAAAATATATGGCATGGTCCCGTGAGAAATCAGATGGAAGACTATCTACTGGAAAGGAGTGTAAAAGAGCTATTAAATGAAGTAAGCACGGAATTTCCCAGTGGGGGAAAGAAATATCCAGAATAACGGTGCCTCAGAGAGAGGAATTTTACAGGGAGCAGGGAAATAATGTATTGGGGGAAGGTAATGTTTACAATTATAAATGATTAATAAGCATGACAATTTTCAACCTCATAAATTTGATAAACTCTAAGGCTAACTTCACCTCTAGGATGTGCTTTGCAGTAGGCAACAAAACCAGATTTGTCATGCTGGGGCTCAAGTACTACAAACCTTCTGTTGTAGGGGAGGCCCTAGCAGCTCACGTTTCTCTCATGGGAGAGATGTGAGACCTGATGTCCAGAATGTGACATTGGCTGCTATTTACCACCGGGTGCTTTGTACACGACCCCCTCTCCTTTCTCAATCCCCTCTCCAATGACAGGTGAGGAGATGGGGTATGGGTGCACACTCAGCAGCTGTTGCAGCTCCCACAAAACTGCAAAGGTAGCTTTTGGTCATCTGAGGGACTCCCATGAGCTTTGGCTTAAGGAAGCCTGGAGAAACCCATCAGTTAGCAGGTGAGGAGCCCTTAACACTCCTGCAGCCAAACACAGGAACCCCCAGGCCTACAGCCCAAGAGCTGCCACTGTTTGCAGTTCCCAACCCAAAAAGTCACCAGGTTCCCTTAGAAAGCCTAAGCATCAGCTGCTCACAGGAGCATGTCAAAGTATCAAATCAAGTTAAATCAACATTGTCAGGTGGGAGTGGGTTTATCTGATTGAACATTGTGAATCTAAATGAACATGGATGAGATTAATCCGTTCCATACTCCTTGGGGACAATATGTAACAGCGGTGATCCCCATAGAGTACTTGCCTGATGCAGAGCCTGCTCCAGCCTTCTCCAGCCACCACTGCTGAAAGACAAGTAGACAGCAAACACAGGGATCAAAAATGAATTTCATGGAATCATCAAATGGTTTGAGTAGGAAAAGACCTTACAGACCATCCAATTCCACCCCCCTGCCATGGGCAAGGACAATTCCCAACCGGACCAGGTTGCCCGAAGCCCCATCCAGCCTGGCCTTAAGCATCCCCAGGGATGGGGCATCCACAGCTTCTCTGGGCAGCCTGTGCCAGTGAGCCCTCAGAGTAAAGAACTTTTTCCATATAGCTAATTTGAATCTACCCTCTGTTAGTTTAAAGCCACTATCCCTTGTCTTATCACTACACCCCTGACATATAGTCCCTCCCCAGCTTTTCTGTAGGCCCCCCTTTAGGGCCTATAAGGCTGCAGTGAGGTTTTGCCAGAGCCTTCTCTTCTCCAGGCTGAACAAACCCAACTCCCTCAGCCTGTCTTCATACTATGACTCATGTGTCAGACCCTGTATGTTCTTAATCCAAAATCCCCATAGGGGAGATTATTAAGGTGCTTAGGTGCCTACCTACCCAAACCACCAGAGTCTAAAGGGAAGGTGCACCATCTGAAGAGCCTGGCCCATGCTCTTCAAAGGGCATGGTGCAAAGGGCACAACCTGGCACATTGTGGTGGGCTGCTGAGAAGGATGATGGCACCTCCTACCAGGGGCTGCATGGAGGTGCAGCTGGTTATGCTGTGTGTGGGCCAGGAGGTGCAGGCCTACAGCAGCCCCTTGTCTCCTTTTATCTGTATGGACCCATCCTACAGAGCTAAAATCCTGAATTCTTTCCCTAGTCAAGTGGGATCATAGATATTATTTCTCTTTGTGTACAGTGTAACTGTGGGTGTCCTCTCTTTGATTTTGCCATCTGAAGATAGGTTGACAGATAAATAGATACATGCAGATCCCAATTTACAGTTCTGTGATGCATAAGGAATATTAAACAGCCATTACTTACGATAAACTCCAGTTCTTCTTCCCTGAGTAAGAAGTATCTGGTTTATATTTCTCACTGTAAATAAAATTTCAAGACACTCTTAACTAATTTGTAATCTAACCTCTTCTAGAAATATCACATACTATTTTACCAGTCAGTTTGACCCAGTTACAAATTTGATGATGCCTTCATTTTCATAGAAATAGGAGAAAGGAAGTAATTGTATATTGAGCAGGCAAATTTTACCCAAAACAATTGAATTTATTAGTTTATAGGGAAAAAAAAAATTGTTTTCCTGAAAAATAAAGTTCCACTCAGATGTTTGCTCTGAGGTTGAGTATATTTCAACAAACATAAGGTTGTTAACAGTGCAGGTGAAAAACATCTTTGTCTACTCCAGAAATATTCTAAATAAATGCAGTTCATCATTTTCAGCAATTGAATTAATGACTTGCAATAAAAGACTGATGAATTCATATGACATCTTGGAGAATATTACAGAATAATAAAATGCTTGGGTCTGACCTTTCATACATAATATAAAAGCTGGCTCAGTAACATTTTACGATCTGATATGCTCCACCTGGTTCTTAACACGATGCTTACTATGGATTTGCAAGAAGATAATTCAAGCAGAAGTTCGGTACATGTATTTACATAAGGGGGACAATAGCTTACAACTGTCTCCTGCTTATTCATCCTGAAAGGACAAACCAGAGGAGCAGAGATCAAGCACTCACTTGTTGGCTGGCTGCTTTGGCAGGCTAAGAAATGTAACACAGAAAATGAGACCTAGTACCTATGGGGGAAGCATCTGCCACTGGGGAAAATACAAATGCTGGGTGAATTGGAGATGAATTAGACCTGTTCTGGGTAGGGGACATAGGTACATAAGTCTTTAGAGCTTTTATTGGTTTTGATTTTCCTCCCTCTTGCATACTTTCTATTGTTCAGATGAACCAATTCTGTTCTGATGTGCCTGTAGAGCTCACACTGAGCAAACATGCCCCTGCTGCAAGAGAGGAGTAAAATCCAGATGCTGTTTTCACAATCTTTCCCAGTGTGGTAGGACCTAAATCCTGGAATTTCATGACAAAATGAGTTTTCTTAAGCACAGTATTGCTCCAGAACTCTATTACAAGAGGAAACACTAAAAAGAAATAAAATGAATTAAACACTAAACAAAATGAAAAAACAAGAGATTCAAAAGCGCTGCTGGACACTGTCAATGATCAGGTTGGAGACAAATGATGACAACACATTCCCCAGTGCCTACGCTCCTAGCAGCCCCGTGGTGCCTGCCCTGCTGGGAGCAGCAGGTTGCGTGATGGCGTGGCTGAAGTCTGAAGGCTTGCCACATTGTTGGCCACCTTGTGACTTTGTCAGCTGAATCTTTTAGTCTAGCCCATGAAGATGTTTAAGATGGAGTGAGATTCCTAACAAAGCAGAGGGTATTTCGGTGTCCTTGGCTGAACAACAAAACATATTCGCTGCAGCTGTGCAGCACAGGCTCTGCAGGCTGGCTGAGGGTCCCTGTCACAGGAGGAGGCACACTTCACTAGCTGTGTCTGTTTACATTACGCAGCATTTTGCCTAGGGGTTTAAGAAAATGTGTTGTATAAACTTTTTATAAACCCCATTTCTCATATTTGGGGCTTTCTTCTTGTTGATAATGATCTCTGCTCATTGCCAGGTATGGACTGGGAAAAACACCAGAATGTGACACTCTAAACCATTAAATGAAATCTGGATCTGAATATAAACTCCACGACTTGTTTCTATATACAAGTAAAATGAAGTTCTTCAGTGAGCACATTCCAGGCGATTTGAAAATGTGTATTTTTGTTCCCTGTTGTGTAAATGAAGTGAGAAATGTCACTGGCAGCTGGAATAAGGACAAAAGGTATTTATAGATGTATGTCATTCTGAAATATATTCTTCTAAGTGACTCAGGCACACACTTTGATTGCCCCAAATTCCTTCTTTGTCCATCCTCATCCCTATTCTCCCATGTCCCCTTCCTGTAAGAATCCTCTCTTGGGCTCCAAGCTTTATCCCTTTCAATTGCATCTCCGTCAGTCACACATCATGTAGCCTAGGAATACCAAAACTGCTGACCCCAGTTAGATGAAAAAACTATCTGACATCTTGTCTGGTCCTTTGAGTGGAATGCAGCTGTTTGGGTTTTTGTATTTTTTTTTTTGTTTTGTTTTATTTGTTTGTTTTCTGGAATTATGTAGGGTGCAATATGTCGATATGTGCTGCAACACCAGTAGCAGAGGCTGAGCCTCTTTACTCTACTCCCATACAGACGACTAAGGGCTGCCAGAAGAGGGTAGTGAGCTTAACAAGATCTTTACCAATACAGAGGGTGGGATGTGCTCTCCTGCATTTAGACACTGAGTTGTGAAAACTTTCACTGAGGAGAAGCTAGACAGCAAAGATCTTTTAGCAGCAAGACACTGTGACGAATTGTGAGGCAGAATCACTTACAAGTTTTGCCAAGAACTTTGTAACTTCTCAGTAGTTCACTGGTAAATAGTAATGGGAGAAACAAAGCCAGTTTCTGACTCTCTCTGCCCTTCAATGTCACACTGGCAATTAAAATCTGTAAAAAACAAAACTCTGAAAATAAAAACGTAAGCTCACCAGTATGGGTCATAGGCTCATCACTGAACCTTTTAAAAGAATTCATGAATGATTCATTATTCTTTTCTTTCAGATTTGTAGGCTTTCAATAAAAGCAAGTAGATACATCATATAATAGAGCTGCCTGTAACAACATTAATCTTTCATTAATTTGATTTCTTTCTCTATGGATATTATATTTTCACAATACATTACAGGGTGCCATGAGTAATTAGTCTTCACTTTACTTTAGATCTTCCAGGCTTTCAAGTGGAATTCAGTACTAAGGACTTAAACAAAAAACATTAAAAATGAATTAAAAAAAAAAAAAAAAGAAGAAGAAGAAAAAAGTCTCCCAGCCTACCATGACTTAAAGATGGAGGTTTTCATCTTTACTTGATGTGACCAGTGAAGGCTGTGGACAGATATGTTCTGCACTCCTGTTCCAGACACTCAAGCTCGTTACCTAGGGCTACACCTGCAGCTTTACCATAGAGCTGCTTCAGCTGCTCTGCTCTAGCCCTCATCTGGACTTTCATTTGAGAAGGTCCCTTGGCTCTATGGAATGGAAGAGATTTCCACCTGCCTCATTTTTAGCATTGGTTGTGTATTGGAACAATTCTCCTTACAGTTATACTGATTTTTGGCAGGTAGAGATCTACAATTTTCAGGACTTCTTGTGTGACTGTAGCTGAATCCCCCATCTCTCTGTGCCCAGCCTGGAGTCCATTTGCTCTGACAGGACTACCTGCTACAACTCCACATTTCAGTACTGGGAGCAATGAGGCCAGTGAAGGATCTCAGCAAGGAAACCCATGTGCTTTCCCCTCCTTCCAAGATGTCACACAGCTGGACCACCAGCAGGTAAGGCAGCCAACTGTTCGATGTGTGCAAAGCCACAAGAACACGTTGATTTCTACACAAATACCTCTATTATTTTTGCTGTTATTGTGAAAGTAGTCAATATATTAGTAATATGTTTATATTCTAGAAAATACATTTATTTCAATTCATTTAAAAATGCCAAGTGGAAGAGTAAGACAAATGAAATGGGGAAAACAATATTCTGTAACATGTGGTGTACTTCTTATCCAAGCAAATGGCACGTTACTTCTGGAAGCCTCCCACGCTGTGGCATGTCAGTGCTGAAAAGCCAGTGCCAAGCTCATTCCAGCAAGTGGAACACCACCAAGCACTTCAGGGAGGTGTGAGCACAAGCCAAAACACCCCGAAGGGGGCTTTGCTTAGAAGCTACTCCAACACACATAGCCATGAAGTTGAATATTGGTCATCACTCCAGGAAAAAGCTCCCCTCAAATAATTTGTTGTCTCCTCAGAGAAGAGGGAAAAATCTTCATCTCATCTTCATCTTCCTTAAAAAAAGTTTAGGCACTTGGTTATTGCTAGAAACGTTGAAGGTTTTTAAATATGGAAATGTCAGCAAAAGAAGTTCAGCCAAGTCAAAAAGTACAGTTTAGAAAAAAAAAAAAACATTATCTTACCATAGCTGCAGAAAAAAATGCAGACAATCTTTTCACCAAAATGCTAGATTAGATTTTAAAAAAATTTCAAGGATGGTTTCTAAGGTAGTTTTCTTTCACTAAGATGGTTTTCTTTCACTTCCCTGAGAAAATCAGCTCAAAATTTGGCCAAGCCTGGAGAAAATCCTAATCTGCATACCCTCCATAGAAATGACTTTTCAGTGCCTGATGGGTCTGTCCTTTCCCAGCAGGCTGACAATTCTCATCAGAGCATGCTTCTCTCCCACAGGCAACAAGAACATGATCTTCTTTGAGCTCAAAGCTACCAAAGCAAAATTAGGCTTCTCTAGTAGTTGTGGTTTCCAGCTGCTCAGGGCTGGAGCAGAAGCACTTCTCCTGCTCTGTTGGTACACTTCTACTCTCTTAGTAACATCCAGGCTGGGCAGAAGAAAAGTCTGGCTGATTTTTGTGCAGAGCAAACAAAAATATGAATTAGGAAGGAGAAAATACACTTTGAAAAGGAGTCAGATGAAATTGGAGCTGTGACAAAATGTGACAGGTTTGTTTTGTACCAGCCACAGTTCACTGAAGATAGCTGCAGAGTGGTCTGTGTCAAACAGGGCTTGTAAAAGTTGGATTTGTGATGCAGAAGTCATGAAAGAGAGAACCTAGTGATTTTAAGGAAACTTTCAGCGTGTGGGTTAGAAGAGCAATAAAGAAAATAAAATATGAGTTGTTCCAGACGTCTACAAGACAAATGCAGACCAAACTAGAGGTTAATCAAAAAATGCCTAATGTGCGTCTTTTAGTCTAAGTCTAAAAAGGTTAGATGGAAGGCTATCTAGCCTGTAATATCTATGTGGAAATATTTTACATGGGAAGAAAAGCAGCCAGATCTGGTTTGGCTGGCATACTCAGAGATGAAATGTGGGCATTTTCCCCTCTGCTCCTAAAGCTCTTTTCTCCAATCACTTTAGTGTAACTCTTGCTGGACTCTTCTTAGTTATGAGTTCAGAGACAGGCCTCCCAATAAGCACCTCTTAAAAAGACTAAAATGGAGGTAAGATCAGGATTTGATTGGGCCAGGGATGGAGGGCCAGAGAAGCTGAGGGTCTTCCTTGTACAAGGGACAGCAGGGTAGAAGAAAAGGAGTAGGGTTTGAGCATATAACAGAAAAATGAGACTGTAGATAATGTCAGAGAGGAGAGAGAACTGCAGAGACCAAAAGACTGCTCGACAGTGAGGAGGCAGAAAGGGTGTGAGGAGCTGGACAAGCAGAGTGGCCAGTGGCACTGCAAAGACACCAGGAGCAGACAAGACCGCATCAGTTATGCAGTACTTATGTTTGTGCAGAGTAAATGCACCTGCACAATGTACTAGCAGTTTGAGAGCCCAGCAATTCACCAGGCATTGATTCTGATTTTTTGTTTTCCTTTTTCAAGTACTGGAGGTAAACAGGAGGACTTTTTACCATTCCCCTCAAATGATAAAAGAGTAGAGTTTTCTGAACATACTCTATGAATTTCTCTTTCTCTCTCTTTCTCTCTCTTTCTCTCTCTCCCTTTCTCTCCTATCTTTCCTACCTTTCATTCTTTCCTTCTGGGATTTAATTATTTGTTTGTTTTTGTTGTTTGTTTGTTTCTAAATTTTTTATTGTCAGTGTGCTGGGACCTTCTGAATAGCACCTGCTTTCAAAAAAGACCAGCTCTCTGCTGTGCTGAACGTTGTACTACATTGTACATAATCCACCAGGGAAAACTGGGGGTATTCAGCTCCAATTTCTGTCAGTATTGCAGACACCAACACAATGCAATTATACTTGCAGACACCCTTCTTGTAGAAGGTGCACACGTCCTGTCTCATCTCATTGCCTTTCTGCAGGAGTCTTGGCTGAGGTTTTGGGGAATTCAACCCTTCTGCCGTCAAATACTATTTCATCTCTCATCAAATGCACCACTCCTGGCAGGACAGCTTATGTGCCTGAGCTTAAAGCTAACTGTACAAATGTTTCAGCAAGTTAAATCTGACAGCACAAGTGTCCGTGTGCAATGAGCACTCCACAAGCAGAGGTTCAGGGAAATGGAACTCATCAAATTCAAGACTGCTCTTCCTTTCAAGAAAATATCTGTGCTCTTTAAGACATTTTGCCAAAACATAAGGTTTGAGTCCCAGATTTTGTGGGGGTCATCACTCCCTCATCTAGACTTCCTCTGAACTGCAGGGAAGGAGGACCTAATTTCTCTTCATCAAATAGCAGAAAGTCACCAGGGTACTCTGAGCTCGGCTTTCTATATGAACTTCCAAACATCCTCTGCTTCCATACTGACCCACTTGCCCAGTGGGATACAAGAGTCTCCCTGGTGAATAACACTGAGGGAGAGTCTTGGGGTGCTCTCATGGCAAGTCCTCTAAAGTGTCAATCCTTTTATTATTGCAAATTCAGCCATGAAATACACCTGAAGAGAATTGCTAGTATATTCCTATAAGGAGGTGGCCGTAGCTTTACGGTACATGCGAAGAGCTTGTTAAACTCTGATTCTTTACCTGAGGTAATACCATGTCTGCACAGCCACTCTGAGGTGAGCTTCTTGTATCTCTGAGAAATAAAGCACACTGGTGTAGCCATAGCATTGAAATGCTGCAGTGCATCACAGAGTGTGTATGTCCTGTGAACATTCATCTCGGGTCCATGCTACTTAAACTCCATCATTTCAGAGGCCATGTATTTATTTTTTTTTTCATAAATCCTTTTGAGCTCATCAGCACCGAGTGATAAGTCTTGTCTTTCCAGAATACTGAACTCAGCAACACAAAAAATATTGGAAAACAGAAATATTGCACTGCAATGCACAGCCACGCTGCCTTAACTTTACTTCCTTCCTATGCCATTAACACCAGCTATAGCCATTGAGAATTATTTGAAAGCACTCTGTGGATTTACTGATGGGAAGTACAGTAATGGTGTGATATAATGTGTATAAGACTGATGGGGTCAAGGGCTCATGCAGTTTAGCACGGGCAGACTTTTTTGAAGGACTAAATGGCTGAACATAAGGCAAATGAAGGTAAATCGTGTTCAACCCTGTGCGATAGAAAGCACAAATATGTCTTCTGTGGTTATACTGGGACATGGCTGAGGAGAGTTAGGGCTGTAGCAATGTGTCCTCTAAAGCACCATTTCTATTTCTCAGATGTCAAATGTCTAAGTAGTTCTTTAAAAAAAAAAATAAAATAATCTCACAGTGAAAAGGCATACACTATCACAACACAATCTTATCACTGCATTAAAGCATTTTGTTTGTTGAATTTCTTAGAACTATTTTTTAAACACAAGAGAACTATTTTCCTGCAGGGATGAATGTGCACACGCACAGCTATTACAGCAAAAAGATTTGAGATACTGCTGTGGTGGGGTAACTGTAAAAGATACCTATGGGCTGTCTTCCCCTCTGCATTTTGTTACTGCGAGATCAATAACAGGAGGAAATAGAGAAACGATATTAATCAGCACATTAAACTGTGATGTCAGCCAGTCCATAGAGCACTCCAAGATATACTTTTTTGTAGTTATTTATATCATTCAAAGAAGAAAACCACAGAGTGCAGAAAACTTGACTTCAGATTGTCTGGTATTTGAAGCTTTAATACCAGGGCCATAACTCCAGCCCTGGCAGCCAGATTTCAAGCTTCTCTGCTATTTCTAACTCTAGTGTTTTTGATCTGCCAGAGAGTATCCTGCCTTTGGCTGCAAGAGGCTCTGAGTTCATGCAGACCCAAAGACTGGTCAATGAAGAAGCTACCTCCTTTCCCTATTGATGTCTGTAATTTATAGCTCCACCTGCCACCTGCTGCATTAATGTGCCTTCTAAGATTCTTGAAAAAATAAAGATGAGTGGAGATGCATGGACGTGCATAAATATTTGCGTACTTGCATCAGTTCAGGTGTTATGCATGAAGATCCTGCACCTGCCTGTGATGTGGAGGGGTAACTGTACACGTCTGAAGATGGTCAAGGCTTGGAATGCTGCTGTGCACTTCCTACCATAGCTTTACTCATCAATTGCCTTTTTGTTTGTTTGTTTATTTTCTGGAGCAATGGGAGCCAGTGAAGCTAGGAAGCCTAGAGAAGACAGGAGGGATAAAAACGCAGCCACTGCAGATAGCTTAGGCAGAGGGACAACCTGGCAAAAGCACTGGAAAGGGAGGGCAGCTGCAGAAAAGTCAGTCGGAAGAAGTCCCCTAGGTCCATTATAGTCTGCATTGAGGCAGGGCTGATTTTATCTTTGCCAGCTCCCAGTGCATATTTAGCTAATATGTTCTTAAAACCTATACAGCAGGAGTTTTTGTAACTTCCCAAGTTAGCTTGTGCCCAATCCTTCACCTTCCTGCTAGAATGTTTTTTTCCTAATATCCATCCTAAATCTTCTTTCTGAGCAGAAATCAGATTTCTGTTGTGTTGTGAAGAATACCTGAGCATACCTTTCCCTTTCCAGCAGATTATAACAGCACTGCAGACTGTTGTCTCATTCATCTGTCTGTTCACTTTTCCATCACAAAATGACCTAATTTCCTTCCTCTTTCCCACATAAATCATGTCTGAAAATTTCTTCACATCCTTGGTGGTATCTTCTGGACCCTTTCTCATTTCCTTATTGCTCCACCAGATAACACCCTTCAGATGTGATGCAGTCTATAACAGTCTGAGAAGATGCTGACCTCTGCTTTAGATTTCTACAGCCACGAGTATGATCTAATCTTACTAATATTTTTTTTTATATATCCTTGAATAAAATCCCCATTTTTTTAATCACTTCATTCTATAGCTGGGTATGATTCTTTCCTGAAGTGCTGACAGTCAGCCAGATATGTCCCATTATACACGAGAGTCTTCCGACTGAATTTAGCACTTTGTACTTGACTTTATTGAGCTTTATCTCACTGAAAACCACTTTACATTCCTGTCCTTCCTTGCAGTTTCTCTTTCCTCAGGTTGGTGTCATTCTCAAATCTGATGATCACACTCTCTGTTCCATCATCACAGCTATTAAGCACTATCTTGAGGCTGCTAATGACTCTGACCCTTGTAGGACCACACTTCAATGCCCTTGACGTGTGACAGTGAATCCCTGATTTATCCCTGTGAAGAGGACTTCATCAATCAGCCCTGCACCCACTTTTAGTGATTGCATCTACAGGATATTTCCCTACTTAGGCTATAGGAACCTTAGATAAAATAGCACTGAGAGCCTCGCTAAAATCAAAATGAATCATATCAACCCCTTTCAGCCACAAGGCCATCTACCCTGCCAAAGAAAAGAAGTAGGCTTGTACGGCAGGATGCATTATTTACAAGTCAGTGCTGGCTCTTTTCATTCCCTATTATCTCCTAGATCTATTCTTTCAGTGGATCGAAGTTGAGCTGATGGATATGTAATTTTCTGGGTTCATATTTTTTCTGCTTTTTAAAGGTAAGCCTGTTGTTTTACCTCTTCCTCTACTCTTCATCAGACAGCCTGAATATATGTCTTGTCAAAAACTATTTCTCTCTCTCCTCTCCTGTTCCCATATCCCCTTCTTAAATTAATGTCAATAATTAAATAATTGCAATTAATCCTTTTCCACAAATCTGAGCCCAAGAAAGCATGTAACATTTATGCATTTTTTTGAATGAATTGCTGTTTGCTTTTTCTTTTCTTTCTCTCTCTCTCTCTCTTTTTTTTTTTCTTTTTTTTTTTTTCCAATTTGGTGGTAGACCTAGACTACATTTTGTCTATTATTTTCTCTTAATCCAGTTAGCACATCTCTTTCTTGGTTCCCTTTATTTTTCTGCAGTCCACTTTTCCTCCATACCATTTTTATTCTTAATTTCTTTAATTTCAACTCTGCCTACACCTCTGCCATCCTCTGCCATCCACTCTTTTTTTCCATATTTTTCAAGATAGCTTTTTGATTTTCAAGTCTTAAAGGGCTCTTGAGATGACTCTACTGGTCTATTTTTAATTCTCCTACCTTTTCTTTGCAATGGGAAAACTTGTCAGTTTTTACATTTTTTTTTTAAAAATGTTTGTCAGTCTTCTGTATTTATCTTTAAAGCCATTGGTTTTCTTTAGAGTTCTTTCCATCAGCTTCTTAGTTTCTTACCCTGATTTTTGGAGTCCATAGCTTATTCTGTTGCTCTCTCTCAACTGATTCCTTAACCTAATAAATTTTATCATGTAAAATCCTTTTCACGGAAAATATCTTCCACTCTTGAAAATTCTCATCTGCTCTCCCAACAAAAATGAACCAACCAACAAACTGAAATCTTCTGCTGCCAGCCTTGTGGCGAGTTTTGGCTGGTTTCCCAGACCAGTGCCACCTTTGCTTGTTTTGCTGATTTGTGATAGGTACATATGATGTTGCTCCCTTCTATCTTCACTCAGAGACAACAAAAACACCCTGCAGCCATCCTGCCTCAGTCACCAGGTGTCTCTAGGTGGTGCTGTTAGAGACACAAATCTTTCTCAGCAGCTAACCAAAGGTGTCCACCAGCCTGGTTCTTTCTCCTTCTAGGGTACTACCATATTAACCTCTGGGTTGGGTCCATAAAACTACACAGAATCCCTGTGTATTTTGCAGCCAAACGCCTTCACTAAACTTTTGGGTAAAAAAAAAAAACTTTTTTATTTGGGGGGGGAAGGTAAAAAAAACTTTTAATCTAAACTTTTGGGTAGACCTGTGCAGTGCCAGGAGTTGGACTTGATGATCCTTATGGGTCCCTTCCAATTCGGGATATTCTATGATTCTATGATTAAATGGCTTCCCGTGGGACTCAGGTGACAGATCTTCCTGTTATGGGGTGCTTCTCCCTTCCCAGTTTCTTTCCAGGACTGTCACTTGACTGGTTTCCAGCTAGTCCAGATGGTTTCACTGTGGACTTTCTGATTGCTGTTGGAGTTATTGCACACTCCACAAGAGCCATGCCTCCAGGGTAGCTGCTATTGTATGCTTAAAGATAGTAACTCTTTTTCTTTCAGACCTAAGGACAATTGCTGTGTCTGCACTGCATCCAGTTGTGCATGAATATAAGATGCTATTTTTGTTACTGTACTCTAAGCAAATTACAGATCTTTCAAGCTTGTGTTTATTTTCAAATGGAATTTATTCAGCAATTAGAATTTACTGAGGTAGGAAACACTGAGACCTGTCTCTTGGCTGTAGAGAAAACCTAAAATTACTGGACAAGTTGTTGTTTTTCAAGAAATATACCTGCAAGAGCAAGCTCCTGTATTTCTGTGGGTTTCAGCATAACGACAGTTTACTGTGGAGTAACTGCTTAATGCTTAGTGGCATCTGATTAGAGGCAGGTGTCTGGACATGTATTTATTCTGGGGCAAGTGTGAGGTAATTTAAATTTGCATAACTAGTTGTTTTTCACCTATATCATTGCATGACAGCTTGCTCATATCTCTGAGCCCAAATAGTTGGCCAGAGCCATTTTGTAACACCCAAGCAAGTTAGCATTCAAACAAGGGGCTTTAATTGTGGCATGTATACAGTCTCAGAGACCAGATATGGTATTAACTCTAAAAGGTACAATTCATGTGTGTTTTGTTTGTTTGTTTTGGTACCATTTTCAAAGCTAAGCACAAAGAAAACCTTCTGGACAGGAAAGAGCACTCTGAGATAGTCCCATGGAAAGGAGTTGTTTAATACTGCACATAAACTGATCAGTCTCCACCTCAAAACAGTTTTATTTAATAAATTGCTCAAAACCTCACCCCTAATTTCCACATTGTACTAAATTGATATCATATCATTCACTTTATATATATAAATATATATATATATTTTCTTTTCAGAAGAGACAGCTCTAAACAGCATAATGACACAAATTGTTCGACTTCTGTGATCATGTTTGTTCTTTCAACTGATTGCACAGGATTAAAAAGTGCCTGTATGGTCTGATTGCAACACATTTCCTTTCAAGAGCAGTGAGATTTCACTTTTGTTAAAAATGTATACGCACACAGATAGAAATCGTGCTAACGCCTGCAACTTCAATAACTTTGAAAAATAATCAAGTCCTTAAGTTTGCCTTTTGTTTAGAATAAAAATAGCTCATTGATTTATGAAACAACAACAGCAGTAACAAAATTTCAGTAATTGCTTCTGTAGGTAACAGTGATATTTTTTTCTGTTCACTATTTATGATGCTGCCATACCGACTTCTTTTACTTTCAGCTTTTACTAAGACACAATAGTCTCTGCTAAGCCTTTGTGATGGCCAAGAGTGAGCTGCTGGTTACACACTGCTCCCAGTTCTCAGATAACTCACACATCCTCCAGCTACAGGTATTGAAACCGGAATCTCAGAAAATGCAATAGAAAACAATTATGCAGTCTTGTGACAACCACAGGCCTTCATTTTTCCTTTTCCTGGCCATAGGATTCTCAAAGCGTTCTCAAAGTTTGAGAAGCACACAGACCAAAGTCCAATATTTTTTAGTCAGGAGCATCATTAAATGCCCACTGCCTATAAACTAGCCTTTGCTGGGAAACACATTTCTTTAGGGTAGTGATTACATTCCCCAGCATGTGATTTGAGTTGATCTTAACAGTGTGAAGCTTGTCCTCTTAGGACTACAATGCTTTCCAAATTTCCACTGCAAATCCTGGAAAACAGTGTGTTTTTCTCTACTTAAGGGTAGGCTATGGAACAAATCACTTCCTAGCATCCTAAGGATGTAGTTTCATGTTGACATGAACCCGTGGAAAGCTCCTCACCCTCTCTCAACCCTCCTTTCCGTCTGCCTCCCTCTGTCATCTGCCTATGCCCTTGCCAACATCCAGTTGTCACCCTCCTCGTGGCATCATCTCCCACGTCTCCTGACCCAAATTGCCAGTCTTTCACTTAGGCTGCTATACCTATGGTTTATCTGACTTGCCTCTTTCACAATGAAACAATTTCTTCAGAAGAAAATACAGAATAGAAGTTCTTCACAAGTCTGTTCATGGAATTAGTTCTTTAGGAGCAAAACATTCCTACTACATGTCTTGTACCAGAGCAACCTCAACAGTGTTAGCTGTCTCCTTAAGCTGTTTCTTACTTCATTTAGAGTCTGCAAGAGAGCTGAAGCTACACACAGCTTTTAGAGCTTTGTGTTTTAGTATTTTTTCATTCTTAATTCTGATGTTCTTCAAGACAACTATAAAGAGAAAGAAACCAACAACAGCCAAGAACATGTTAATTGCACCCACCGCTCTATTTCCAGCAAAGGACCCAATGTATCAAGCAAGCTAATAAAAATCCCAATTAGTGTGTTATCTCTTTCCAGAAAAAAATGGCAGATAATGTATTCCTTCAAGACTACTGATAACGGTATTAGGACTTTGCCATAATCCCCCATTTCCCAGGCTTCCCTTTTTGCCAAGGCTCTCCTGATCCTCCTGATGGAGGAAGCTGATGCTGCTGAAGTGAGGCCACCTACTCTCAGCCCCCTTGGGCTTCAGAGGGGCCATTCTGAAGTGACTGGGGAACAGGCAGTAGCTTAGGGATATGAAGTTTGTTATCCTGAAGGAAAAACAAATGTATTTCAGAAGATCACAATATTAAACGCATATTAATTAACCAGTGGGGAGGAAAACCTGCCTCCAGCAGGCTGAAGTGAGCTTTCAGTGTACAAGGGGAGTGGAGGACACCTGCCAGGATGCTGTCATCTGGGGCAAAGTTTCACACAGTGTCCATTGGAACAGGAGTGTGAAGTAGACAACAAAAGTTGGAAGTCAAAGCAGCTTCACAAAAGCCAGAGTTGCAACTTTTTTGCAAGCAACCCATACTGACATTCCAAAATGAAAAGTAAGTCAAAAACTGGGCAGTAGAAACTAAAGAAGGTAGAATATTGCTGGTCCATGTCAATTGTTGCTCGTAATTCTATTTTTAAGTCAGTTTCATGCTATTCTGGTTTCTGACCTGTGGTTTTTGAAGTTGTGAGCACTGATGCCCTGAGACTGTTGTTAGGTTTGCACCAGGGTCCCAGGCAAGCACAGCAGCACACCCACTGAAAAAGGAAAGCAGAATTCAGTGGTCTGAGCTCAGAGGAACAATTACTGTATGAGCTACATGCAAACACCTTTGGATACCACAATTTTTATTTTATTACCTTTGCATGTCTCTATGGAAGTGTAATACTGACAAGATATCACAGACTGAGAAAAGTTAGGTCATTAATTAAACCTCATTGTAAGATCATTAGAGTTATCAGAGAAGCTTGAGTGTGTTTGGCTACCAGATCAGATGCAACACGAACAGAAATGTTATCTTCATTGCCATTGAAAACCCCAGCCAATAGGAAGATGATGAAGATAGCCCTGCATCTTGCCATTAGAGACAGATGGTTTGAGGAACCTGTATCCTGTTAACAACGTCATCATCTTCTGTATAAGACAGCCAGTCCAGCTGGAACAGTTGCCTCCAATTAAAGTGAGATAGAAAAGCATAGGCAAATGCTTTGTGTAACGAGGCTCAGACAGGAGGTTATCACTGTGATGAAAATATATGTGTTTATGTTTAGCCATCTGAAAATGACCTACACCTTCTCAATCTACCATGACTAAATCATTGAAAAATAAACCCCTGGGATTTAAGAAAGAAGTTATGCAGTTTTACTGCATATAGTATAACATTTATCTACATATCTATGTTGCTTGTTTGCATACAATCTGATTTGTCAGGTTAAATCTGTGAGCTAGATTTGAGAAGACATTGTGATAACACGGTAAAAACAGATGAAAGTTACCTTAGCAAATAATTAACTGTAGATTCTGTTATGAATACATTTACGAGGATAACCAGATTACAAAATCGCTGCAATAAAACGTTAAAGTACATAGGCTGGAATCTAATTGAGACACCTGCATGTTTTGTTAATGTCATTTTTTGCTTTCAGATAAGTACTTTGTACTAACTGTTGTGTTATTATGTTGCTAGATCACAAAATCATGCTATAAGCTTAAATGGACCTTGGGCAGAACTTGAACAGTAACAACATTGTAATAGCGTGATTACTGTCCTTAAAATGCAATATTTCACAGCCCTGACAAATGAAATGCCACTATGAACACAGTCAAGAGCTACACTGATTTAGCATGATAAAGTCCATTCCGCTGGGCAATAAAATGGGATTTCCATAAACCTTAAAGAAGGAAGAGATACTGGTTTTATTTAAATCTCTAAAGGTGGTTAAATACATCCAGGGCTTCAGTCCGTGAAATCCACATTACAAAATTGTCATGGTAGCTTATGGACTTACAGCTAGGCAAAAACGAAGCTGAGCTGTTGTCTATATTTCTCTAGGGAGAAGTTTTGCCAAGAGACCTATGCAAAAGCCTTGAATTTTCTTTCAGTAAATACTGTTTCACAGCACTGTCTGCGATGTTGTGTAAGTTGGTTTACATGCACCCTAGATCCTAATGGCTATGCACCACTAGACCTTAAAAACTACTTGTCTTCTCCCTCCTTCCCTCTGAAGGTGAACATAGTGGGGAAGAGGTAAAATACCAGAAACTTAATAAATTCCATTTCCTCATTCTTGAATAGTGAGACAGAGAGATTATATTCTGAAACTATCTTTAATAAATACTGCACAGTGTGATAGAATGGGTACTGAGAAACAGTAAGGAGAATGTAAGGAGCCACATAATATCTAAAGTAAGAATTATGTTTCTAGCCAGTTCTTTCATTATTTTTTTCTTTTTCCTCCAATGATATCAACTTGCTTTCTTCTCTAACTTTAAACCATGCATGTTTTTTGTTTGTTTGTTTGTTTTAATAGTTCAAAATAATTGGAAAACATTTATCTGGCAAGAACCAGAGAAAGAGGTGGTGGTGTTTCCTGTAATCTGGGTGAAAGAGATCCCAGATGTGCTGACACATTTGCCCAAAGGTGAAGGCTGAGCTTATCACTGAACACTTTCCCATAGGGGATTTACAGGGAAGACCCCTCAGGGAACAACACCAAGGCAGGAACCACACAACTTCAGAAACTCATCAGAGATTTACTTAGAGGAGTTTG
Source organism: Anas platyrhynchos (assembly GCF_047663525.1). Classification (NCBI taxonomy): domain Eukaryota; kingdom Metazoa; phylum Chordata; class Aves; order Anseriformes; family Anatidae; genus Anas; species Anas platyrhynchos. The sequence goes on from NC_092589.1 coordinate 83,588,738, forward strand.
CTCAGGTAGCTGTTTTATACCACTGCTGTAATTTGGGATGAAATCATTTTCTAAAAACACTTTCAGATTAGGTTTAGATTTTCCTTTCTACTTTGATTCCTTTTTGGTATAGACTACCTGCAATTTGAAAGCTGCTTTGGACTAGAAAAAAGTATTAGAAAGTATTAAAACAAGACGTTGAAACTTCTCAACCAAAACATTCTAAATTGGGTGTATTTATCAAATAAAGATCCTCTCCTGTTCCCACTTTCACTCTCAGCAACGTGGCATTTTCAGTGGAGAGCATTTCATCAGAAAACACTGACAAATAGAGAGCATTTTTCACTCCTGACAGTGACAGGAGCTAGTGAGTTAACAGGAGACCATACGGGAGTCACTGTTGAAATTTCACTATTGAGACATGCTCAACTATGTTTGTTTGGAAAACCCAAGCAGGTGCTAACATGTCTTTGCGCAAATTATTTTGTCACTCTCCTTTGGAAGAGAAGGAAAATTGCTGTAGACTTTTGGAGGTGCATGGTCAATGATGCAGGCAATAAGATGGAGATGTGGAATGCAGAAATCTTTCCTTTTAACATCCTCACTGTGCATTTTCAAGGTTATAGGTGAAGACAGCATATCTCTTGACAAGTTGAATTGCCAGTAAGCAGATTTGGCTTGTTCATTACCATTTAGCAGCATTAAAATTCAGATGCTGCTGGATGCTTTCCAGACGAGACACGTTATTTGACCTGAAGACCCCCAGAAAGTTGTTGCTACTTCAGATATTTTTGTCCACTGGAAAATGGCTTAAGATCACCAATTTAAATACTGCCATACAGTCCATGCACTGAACAGATGTCAGAAGATAATTATCCACCTGAACCAGATGGTCACCTAAAAGAAAGACTCCTATTTATTAGTTCATCGAATTTTTTTTTTCCTTAATGTTTAATGAGCACAGAAGGAGAAGAAGTGGTAAAATTTAAAGCTCTGGGAGAATCAGGGCTCTCTGATTATGGGAAGTTCTTCAGCTTGGTTCCGTAATGAGGCTATTTTTCCCAGAGATACACAGTAAGATCATTTCTGCAGGACCAGACTGGTGAATAAGCAGATGTTTTTGTTTTGCACTCAGCTTTGAATTAATCTCGCGTACAATGCAATGAGCTGCCAGAATTTCCACGGTTAAGAGCTACGTCCAGCCTGGTTTAGGCAAAGTCAATCTTATATTACTAGTGCAAAAATTTAACTGTGCAGTGCTTATCACACACTATGATGCCAGTGCCCATTTTGCACCATACAATGCAAACCCCAAACTCCTCAAAACAGCTGCACTGGTGACCAACAACATCAACACCTTTCACAATTTTAAACTGTGTTTTCATTTCTCAGTTTGAGTAATCAGATTAAAACCTGGATGTGTTTCTTCTTGTTCTCTGTTCAAAAGCAGCACAATGCATACGAGAAGTTTTTCTGCTTTTGGAGCTGAAAAAAACTATCAGCCAAAACCTTGCTGAAGCAGTACATTTCTGCTGTTGAGGGGCCAAATGTCTTTCCAAGCAAGAGTAAATTATTCATCTTTTATACCCAGGAAGTTACAGTATTTCATAACTGAAAGAAAAATAAGACTTTTAGTTAAGAGTAAAACCTCAAGGAAGTAGTTGTGATTGCAAGAATAGTGAGAAGAACATGACATTTTCATTATACATTTTTTTGTTGTTGTTGTTTAAGAACGTGAAGCAGAGAATATGGGCTGGCATATACTGTGAGCACAGGAAATGAAATTTTCATGGTGAAAATGAAGACCAAATTCTATTGAAATTGGATGTGTCAATCCAAATGACATGGAAACTTAAGATGTAATATTAATTAATATTTTTCAGACACTGAGTAATAAAATCATCAACCTGTCTAAATGCCAAAAAAAAAAAAAAAAAAGGAAAAAGAAAAAACTAACAGAGCATTTGATATTACTGAGCAGGCTTTGGGAGCTAATCCTGTTATTCACACTGGGAGGAACTGCTATTTAACTGTTATCATCCCAGATGTTAACAAGCATATCTAAGAGCATATCAAATAATGCTAAGGCAGCTCAGCTGAATCTGCTTCCTTGTAATGTTAAGAAATCAGAAGTATCTCTGATGTCATCATTAGCAAAGGAGACCCTACATCTGAACATGCCATTGGAAAGCTGAGATTCTCACTATTTTGGAAAGCTTATTTGTAAGGGGTGTGATCAAGTAACACAGAGAGAGCTGTCAGTCAGTCACCACATCATCCATCACACAGAATATCTACTGCTGGCTTTCTTTATGTGGTTTGATGATTTTTTAAAACCCACTTGCACTGAGACTGTAGAAAATTCCTCATTTTCCACTCCAGAAAAACACTCAGAATTTATGAGTTAAGCATCACCTTGAAGAACAGGGAGAGGAAATGGGAGTGCTACTAATTGCTTATGCTTCAGATCATCAGATTTTCCCTTTCTTTCATTCATTTGAATAATGAAGAGCTTTTATAATGGAGAAAATTAATTTTACTCCAGTATCAAAGTTGTAAAACACTGCTGCATGTTGCTCAGTCCAAGAACAAGCAGCTGTGTGGTCCAGAGACGACAGGTACCTTCCGATGAATTCTCTGGTTTTCTGATAGGATCTCATGCAAGTTCCGAGGAAAAAGGGACCCCAAAACTAAGGTGTATTTCAGCAACTCACAACCACTCCTAGTGATGCTTTCTCCTGCCCTGTTACAACCGTACCTTACTGGTGGGAGCAGTGTGGTAGCGGTGGGAGCAGCAATAAAGTCCTAGCAGTAGTAAAGTAACCAAGGTGTCTCTTTAACTTACCTTTCCTTAGAAAAGAGGGCCATCTAACACACAGCCGTGTGGCTTGCCCTGAAAGACAGGGATTACCAAACATGAGCTCACAGCGCACCTATCCTGCATTTTTCCCTTCTTTGTGGCCACTGGATCTGAGGAGAGAATCACTGATTGAGCATCCTGAGCAACTTCAGCATCAGAAAGAGAGACCTGCTGCTCCAGGAGCTGACTCCCCCCCTTTGGGACATGCATTTTCTGTTCTCCCCAGAGTCAGAGCTTGCTCTCAGGCAGAACTGCTCAGTGCGAGTGGTGATTTGTATTCACATTTCCTGTAATCTGGAAATCCACCTTTGGGCTACAGTTTTAGCAAATCACACCAAAGGCGTAAAAATCCTGAAAAATCAGTGGCAGGTCTTTATCAAAGTGAAATCTTTTCCCTGCATACTAGCATATGCGCCAAGTAGTTTGTCCTGCTTCAGAATCAAGACCTGACCACCTGTAGCTCCTTCTGATGAGAGGGGAAAGAACATGAGGACCAAAATCTAGCAAGCCCCTCAAACCACTCTCCCTTACTCACCACAGCAGGTCTCAGCGAGACTTATTGTTCCAGAAGAGATTAATGGGTTCGGGTGATGAAAAGATACATATACACTTCCCTCAGTTGGAACTAAATCTGGAGGAAATAAAACTCTATAAACAGTGGAGAAATCACAGGTGGCACTGATGATAGGAGGTGTTACCCTGGGAGCAAAAGAAGAAGAAATAATAAAATCTGAGACCATTTATCAGCTGATAGTGAAGGGACTGCAACTTGCAGCAAAGAGAGACAAATTCTTTTCTCTTCTACATAGGAAGAGACAACTGCAGAAAAATTATACAGTGAGGAATTCCTTGGAGACAATAAGGCCAGACTGAAAAGTCATTTCTGAAGTGCTAAATTCCCACTGCTGTGGTGCCTAATGATGTGGACAATGCAATCTTTTCTGATCTCAAGGTTGTGTGTTTGAGCACTGGGGAAAAAAATAATAACAATAAAAAACACATCCTATCTATTCCTCTTTCCTTACAGATGGAGTCTATGACAGAATAAGTGTGGTATGTGCTTGTCAAATACTTTTTGCTGCCCATGCTTAAAACTTGGTATCTCAACATCATTATGTATAGAAAAAGAATAACATCTTTATGATAAACTCACAGCACAGGAAAGCTGTGAGAAGTACACAGCTGCTCCCCAGTGCATATCTGGTTATTGTGTAGACACCTGTCTTTGAGTGAGCTGACATACCAGACTGGGCTCCTCATCACTGGCATCCCATGCTGATATCCTCAGCCATACCCACATTGAATGCAGTATTTGTCCCTCACCCTCCAGTTTATGTACTTCAATCAACTCATCTTCTTTATCTGAATATAACTTTTTTTTTTTTTTTTTTGAGGTAGCTACTCACCCAGCAGCTTTATGCCACTTGTCAGTGGATACAGGGACAGGATGTTTCAGCATCTTGCTGATTTCTAACCATGCATTTGAAATTCATCCAATTATGGTGGCCCTAATCTTGCTGCCACCGCTGAAGACAGAAAAACTCCTGTTGGCTCGGGTGGGAATGTGATGAGATCAATAACTGAGTTCAATCTAGAGCAGGTTTTTCTTTCAGAGGAAGCAGAGATCTGCAGCGTGGCAGAAGCATTCCCCGAAAATAGCCCAGAGTGCTCTGGAGGGACAGGACGAGCAGCACTTTCTGGTGTGTATCTGTGCTCTCCCAACGTGACAAGAGGAGTTATCCGCCTGCAGCTGTGCCAGCTCTTGACAATGAAATGATTTCATTCACAAGGCATGCGGTACAGGCCCTGCAACAACAACAAAATGGCATGCATTTGAGATATGTAAATTAAATTACTTGGCTTTGCACACAGAATTTCAGTCATTAGAGGGAGAGATAATGACTTGCAATATGCTTTTGAGAAGAAACACGCAACAATAATCTTATTTACCTTACACTTTAATTTCCTAGTGTGCACATGCGCATGGAAGACTTGCCTGTGCAAATGTCAGTTATCAAAGAAATGTCAGACTACGGTTAATTTAATATCACTGCCCCTTAGGCTCAAGCAGATGGCCAAAGTTCAGCAACTAGAAGGGCTGCCTGCAGTAAGAGGAGAAATCAGTGATGTGCACATGGTGGATTCTTGCTGCAATATTTATTAAATACACACACATATATAGAAGGATGAGAGAATAAGAAAAGTAGGTTGTTCACGATATTTTTATTCACAATTCCCTTCCCTTCCCTTCCCTTCCCTTCCCTTCCCTTCCCTTCCCTTCCCTTCCCTTCCCTTCCCTTCCCTTCCCTTTCATATAATATTTTATTTGCAATCACTTTTAGATGAATCACAGTGTCTGACTGACCTAAACATTTTATTTTGGGTCAGGCAATGTTAAATTCCATTTTTCCGTTGTGGTGTACAACCTCATGGAAGCTGCACTTTCAGAGCTCTGCTTCTTAAAAGATCTGTAAGTCCTGTGACAGAGAACACCCCATCTCTCAACCACCCTGGCCTTTCTGCTCCCCTGGTGGCCACGCCATCCCTGCTTGTCCTGCAGGACAGTGTCCGCACTTGTCCCGTGGGATTCCATCTTCCCTGCTCACCCTGCTGGGCCATTCTTCCTGCTATTGACAGAGGAGGGTGCTTTTACCAGAGCTGCAATTTCCTACTTCAAAGCCAGGTGACATTTTTGCTAGGTGGCATTTTGGCCCTCTTGTAGGTCTAAGACTTGAATTTCCTTGCACGTACAAAACCTGCGGGTTGCTTGCCCTTCTTGGGATTTGTTCTTATGCTGGCTGCACTGTTATTTAGGATGAAGTAAGAATACATCATGTTTTCCATCTTGCAAAGGCCAGTCACCATATTGTGCTGAGAGCAGCAGAAAATGCCCTTCAGAATAACAACATAAAATCATATTAACAGCTTCTCAGACGTCCTGGTGCGGCCTGTCCCAGTTTTCTTTTTTGTGACTGTCATAAACATCTGTCCAGTTCTGTAGCAGAGCAAGGATAGAAACTGAACTATTGCTGCAAAAAAAAAAAAGAAATAAAACCTCGGTCTTGCTTGGATTCGGAATCGGGCTTTTAAATTTCTTTTACTTATACAATTTATGGCTTTTCCTTACAACTTGTTGGTGGTGTATGAAAGCACCATGTGTACCACCTAACCAACAAAGTGTCCACAGCCACAGAAAGAATGGAGGTATGGGGGTTGGAATGACACCAAAATAGCTGTCCCCCAGCCAGCAGCCTGCCTTTCCAGCTGGCCTCCTAAATAGATGGCATCTTCCTTGCAATGAACAATGAGACAAAAATATAGTCTCAGGAGCACACAGCTTTGTCAGCAGCTTCCAGCAAATGCTATAGTTAGACAAACATCCTCAGCAGAAATGTGTCCTTACTCCTGGTGTGTGTGGCCATACGAGGTTGGGTCACACTCAGTGTATTTGAAATACATTTTTTCATTGCAAAGACATAAAACCAGACGAAACAGCAATGACTTTGCTGGATGGTCTCCAGAGGTACACCGCAAAGGCAGAGGCAGATCCATTGCTCTGTGCTTGCACGTCCTTCCCTGCCCACCGGTGGTCCCAGCAGTGCTCTGGTTCTCTACAGCCAATCAAACCAGAAGGGATGACTGGCCCAAATCTGTGGGATTGGAAACCCATGTCTTCCAAGAAACATATGAGAAGAACAGACTGTTTGTTCACTCCAGTGTCTTCCTTAAAGCTGTGCTCCAGAATGTGGATTCTGGAAAATCGCCGAAGGTAAAAGTTATCTGCGTCAGTAGACAGCTGATGAACTTCTTGTTCGGTGACATGGGGCCAAAATCCACGGGGATTTATGCTGTGGAGCAAGTCATGTGGAGCCAAATCTATAGACAGCAGAGTGGGGCTGGTTGTCCATGCAGAGACTAGACAGATAAAGGACTGTGGGAGCTGTTCAGCTTCACATTTGTTGGTAAGTGCCATCATGCTAAGAAGGGTTAGCAAGTTGGCACATGCGTTTCCTACAGGCCCCTCAGGACTCAGGTCCTGTGTGGGGGTGCTGGTGAGTGTGGGTGCCAGCAAGGGAGGGTCCTCGCTCACAGTACGCCTCCCTCTGCCCACTTTCATGAGTGGGCTCACCAAGATTTTCCACACAAGCAGTCTCCTGAAGCACTGCATTGCGTCTCCATGGGTGCTAGAGGCTGAGGTCCAAATGTCTCCACAACTAGGTCTGCTTATTTCCCTGCAGCCCTTCTGCTGTTGCTGTCATGCTTTGCACAGGACCTGCCTTGGTGTTGGTGTGGTAGAGGATCCTCAGACTTTGGTTACAAAGGGTCATAGTCCCAGCTAGTGCCTGCAACCAAGCATCGATGGGCTAAGTACAGCCCTACATATCATATATGTTGACATATTTGGTTTCTTCACCTCACCTCTTCTTTCCTCCGACTCAGTTTCATTTGCTTCTTGTCATTCCACCATTCTGGAATGATTTTCAAGAAATAATGTTAAAGCATAATCTTTGTCTCCTCGCCTGTACAAGTCACTAGAGTTGGTCCTAGCCTTGCAGTTAAAGCTTACATTATCTGGGTTCTTTTTGCAAAATTTTAACAAATCTTTGAATCAAAAGTCTGAAAATAAAATTTAACTCAAAATAAAGAAAATACCAGGTCCTGATCCTATCTTCTTTCTTCCCGATGTGTATCACGTTTCTATTCAAGCACACAAACGTAACTCAAATAGCAGGAAGTCAGTAAAACACTAATTTGACAAAGCTCTGGAAGGGAATTCTTCCTATATGCTAATTAATAATGAAGATTAATGGAGGAGCTGCATCATAATCCCAGAACATGTAGGAAATGGATTTTATTCCAACTCTGTAATTTATGCACCTGCTCCATTTTCTGCAGAAGTAATCCTGTTTTACTTGATGAAAATATCCTTGGGCTTTGGATTAAACACATGCACATAGGAACAAGAAACAACATTTCTGGCATCCTAAATAATTGTTTATACCATACTGCCAATGAAGATAAGTTGGACTTGAAGCTTTAGATGTGTGTTAATTTGTTTGTTTTAGTTGCTCTTAAAATAAAAATATTCACAATTCTTTGGAAGAAATAAAACATCAACACCAATTCAATATATTTAGCACTCTATTGATTGGAGAATTACTTCCTTTAACTACCGTAGGAGGAAGAAACACATGCTTCAGCCCACACTTCTTGCACAGTTAATAATTCAGGCTTTTTTTTTTTTTTCTTTTTTTTTTCCATAGGCAAGGTGATCTTAAGTCAATGGAAAAAACAATGCTATGTGGTAAATATGACTAGAGAAGCAGAGATTTGTCTCCTCCACAAGCCCCCATTGAAAGGAAATGACGGCTGCTTGTGAGAAGTCACCACCATGCCCTCTGACAGGAGGAGAAAGAGGAGTCATGGAGAAATGTCCGACTTTCCTCCAGATGAGTCTGTGGCTGGACTGTAAGCATCCGAGAGACTATTTTCCCAGCACTGTCTGCCCTGCAAAAAGAAGGTTCTCCTAGCTCTGTGTAAACAGCTGAAGACAAGATACTAATGAGACAAGGCAATTTATAACCTTTTCTCTCTCACTGGATCTAAAGCCACTGCCTTTTGAGAGGTCTCAGAAGTTTCATGTTCTGTAATTTAAATATTTCTGCAAGGATTGGGGTGAGAATAGGTCTTGGTGACAGCTCTACTAGGTCAATGACAAGTCACTGCCTTTGGCAGCACATCAGAGAAGGCAGAAAAGAGTTATTTTCCCTTTACAATATTTTCCTGTTAATTTTTAAAGAGCAAATCAGTGGCTTAGATAACTATTTCTGTTTAAGCCTCTTAATGCAAAGGAAACCAACAGATTTTTAAAACATTGGCAGCAATAGCAAAGTTGTCATCAGATCAGTCAGGAGATGAAGAGATCATGTTCTGTTTTGTAAATACACTGCATCTCTCTGAAATGCTCCAGTGTGCAGGCCTGGCGTGGAGGCTGGCTTATGGATATCTGAGCAGAAGGATGCTAATTGTTTTAATGCCTATACACAAGACCATAACTCAAATTGAACTCCTGCTAATTTGGGGGAGAAACAGTGAAGCTTGCATCATTGCAAGCAGTTATGCAACACCAACATTTGCCTGTGGTCCTCATGATTAGGTTTCTGCAGTGACAAACATTTGCCTAGTCATCTAGTAGGAGACCACAGAGATATTCATCAGCTCTGGCTTTATTTAATTTCTGTATCAAAATACATAGAACCCACGTCAATGCAGTGGCATTGCCCAGTGCCCATGCTACCAAGCCATGCATTTCCCCCAGGTAACACTTTAGATTTACCATACATTTCTCCTAGGGTTTGGCAAGGTAAGAGTGGGAAGGGATGCTGCTTACCCCCAAAAGGGTACCAGTCCCCTGAAATAAGTGCTTGTGTTCCCTGGTGTGCTTGTATCCAATGGAGGCTCTTTCACAGCTTTCAGCAGTGATACCATCTGCCTAAAAGTTGCTGCTTGGAGTGATCCAGTAAGAAAGAAGCCCCCTGTGTCTGCTTTGGTGCCTTGTTGTATGCCTGGACTGGTGGCTGGGATGTGTCATGCAGCCCTGTCCAGCCTGTATCTCATTTATTTTGGAGGCCATTGAGCTGTCCTTACTGAAGTCTCCTTGCTGTCTTTCACAGCAATTTTTAGCTCTCTGTGTGCTTGCCTTTTAAAGGCAGAGCTCTGATATTCTTTTATGAATACGTACTTATTTGCTTATTTGAAAGACTGATTTTAGAACTGCAGAGACTTTCCCGCTAACAGAAGATGAGTTATTTGGTCAGTGGGAGCAGGTACTTCTAATTCAAGTGGAACATAAAGGGATATGTTTGAGAATATGACTCTTAGGTGACATCACCTGGCATAATTGTGTTTCAACTTCTTTTTCCCCACTGAGTAACAAGGTAATGTCCTGATTTTGCTCCAATAAGAGGAGTGCTATTGATTTTACCAGCCCCAGTATCAAGGTCCAGGTATGCTGTTATGTTTTGATCATTCATTGAAAGGAAGGTCAAAGCCTTTTAAGTTTGGGTTTGCTTTTTCTAGGCTAAAAACCTGCTGCTTAAAGAACTTACCACCTGAAGGACATCTGGGTTAAGTCTCGTAACAGGTTAACTGGGACTAAGTAGCCACAGAGAAGTTAAAGCTTTGAATGATAGTTTGAAAATTATTCTTATAAAAAATAGACTTCTGTATTTTGGTGTACTTGCTGCAGCCTGATAAAGGAGTTGGAAACCACAACATCTGTTTTGACTTAAAGCTCTCTGAAGAGCATTTTAGATCATATGGTGAAGGATCTTACATCCCAAATGGCACCTTCCACCTCTGCTGTCCCATACAAAGGTCTAGAGAAGAAGTAATGTGAATATCTGTCCATAGACAACTCTCCCTGGCACATTGATCCTGGCAGCACTGATGTAGGTAAGCAGACAGCAGGCGGGCTGGTGCCAGATAAGGTTGTTCAAAATCCTGCTGTTAATGGCAGAGGCTGGTTGCTACAAACCCTTTTAAAAATTGGGACAACGGTAAATGATGCCATCGTCTGGAAGATGGCATTGGGGTTTCACATTTGACATCCAGCAGGGCTGTGTCCAAGGTAAAACAACTATTTGAGCAAGAAAATGCAGGGGGGAGGGGGAAACAAACAAAGAAAAAGCACAAGAAAGAGGCTATGGTATCTTGTTAAAAGGGTGACTGTTATAAAGGACAGTTAGTTTTATTCCCTGAGGCTTTCTGTGTTTCACCACCCTCTGAGAGTGTTTTGAGGTTGTATTTAGTTTATTTATCTCGTGATTAAATGAATGTCATCTGCTGTCACTCCTAATGCAAACAACTTATTTTTTTCATTATTTTTCCTGATACAGACAAATTGAAAGTCAGGCAGAATGTCCTTTTCTTTCATGTTACAACCTATACTAATAAAAGATTACTTTCTGGAAGCCTTTTTGGTTGAAAAAGAAAATAACAGATTAAGCCCCACATAAATGTTATGACTCATGGAAAACTAATAAAGGTATCTCTTTACAGACTGTCATTTCAGGCCTTGGGTTACAAAAGTTATTGCTAATTTTTATTAAACCTGCATGCATGACAACAGTCATGGTTAGGTTGTAATAGTAAAAATGTAAACAGGAAAGTTTATCTTGCAAGTGCTGTAGCATAGCGCTCATGCACTGCCTGAGCCTTCCTGCTAAGGAACTGCTTAATGTCTTTGCTAATAAAAGCTCCCAGGAAGGATTGTTTCTTCTCCATCACCGGCAACAAGATTTTATGCATTTAGGTAGCTTTTTATGTGTTTATTACCATAAGAAAAAGAAATCACAAGCATTGAATTAGTGCTGTTAAAATAGGCTGATTCAGAAAATTGTTTCCTTTTTTTTTCTGCTGCCTTTTCCTCTTCTCACACTTTATGATCTCTTGGTTGCAGTATTGTAGAATTACAGAGCACCTGTGGGCCTACCACCAAGATGTTTAAAGTCGAAGGTACAAAGCTCTTTTTCTAATTCTTTCTGCCAAACATCATCAGATGGCATCCAGATTGCACTCTTTAACTGTAAATACATTGAAAAGAACCACTGAGAACAGTCATCTCTATACAGAAAAAAATTACAGGCTCCAAATATTCCACCGATACATGTTTTTTAGAAGAGACACATAGCAGTCTTTCAGTTCCATTCATTTTAGAGACCTTTGCTGAGCATACTATATGTCTAATGGAATACTATATAAATAAATATATAAATCTTAGAAACTTGATGTGTGATTCATCTGATTCAATGTTTGCATATTTTATAAGAAACATTCCAAATCCCTCGTATAACTAGAAGGGAGGGGAAAAAAATCCAAGTATTTCTAGAGCACAGTTGCTCACTTTCCAATCTAGATGTCAGCAATCTACAGTCACTTCACCCTCAAAATGCTTGCTTTTCTCCACTGTCAGTAGCTCAGAGGCAGACCATGCACACTGTCCACAGCTAAATGAGGATTTGGTTCAAGATTGCTCTGCCTGAATTTAGGTGCCTGTATGTGCCCTGAGGCGGTTCCCAGCATCGGGGATGGAAGTCTTCTCAGTGTAATTAGTGGATCGGCAAGAGCAAGACAGCTAAGGCATCCCAGAGCTAGATGCCTGTTTGAGGGCCACCAGAAAACACCTGGGTGAGCTGAAGGCTCCTCTCTGACCTTGCTGACTGCAGCACTATAGATGTCTTCTGTTGCGACCATTCATAACCACAGAAGAGCCAGCACGGTGATTCAAGCTGTGCAGAAGTCCAGCTGTGCTGTTGTTGCAATTACCTATACAAGACATGTTTGATTTGAGAGGGACAGTGATTTCATATATCGTTAAAACCAAATGCTACCCAGTTCTGCTATTAATAGCACATGGCAAAGTATAAATAATCCTTCACATGGGTTTGCACATTCTTTACACTCAATATAATGTCAGCAAGAATTTGTCCATTAGTGCACAGTGAGACGATCTCACTTTTATAAGACTGCAGGACAGCTGCAGTGAACTGATTATATTGTAAATACATATGCTAAAATTTCTCCAGAAAAAGTCTGAACTTTGCACTTGAGAATAACTATATATTGAGTACTGAAGTTCTGCATGAGGTTGCTGCAAGACAAATTTGCAGTTCTAATTATGGCAGCTGAAATCCAGAGCAATATTAAATAATAATAATAATAGTACAAAGAAGAGTGTTTCTAGATGGTTTTAAAAGAATTTGAAAGTAAAGAAGACAGAGATTATTCCTGATGCAAAGAAGCAAACTGTGGTGTACATCTGTAACTTTAAAATGGCAGAAAAAAATGAATAGTGCAATAGTTGCCCTTAACATTTTTGGTGTAGATACAAATAGTAGTGCCAAGTAGTATGTCACACTCTGCTATTGAGTGACAAGGAATAACATCAAAATAGCAGAAGCATGTAAAACTTTGAATTTAATTTTGAAATTCTGAAATGAAAATATCCTAAAAAAAATGTCCTAGAAACAGGAGAATTTTTTCAAAAGGTTTTTTGACTAATGGCTGCTTAAATTGCATGGTACAGTTTTTGTTCTCTGACTGGACAATGGCAGTCTTGGAAGACAGCATATGAAATACATGTTTAGCGAGGAACAGAATACACATACTTATTCTCAGATAAATAATAAAATAATAGCTGTTTACCCTAATTCTGACAAAGTTTAAACTTTGTACTTCAACCAGACTGCTTGTGACTTATGAGATAAATATACAAATAACAACTGATTAAGATTTGCAATTTTGTAAAACTGCATGAATAAGCCAGCCAAACTGTGTGGTAGATGACGACTCTGTTTTTGAAGATGGAGGGGTGAAAGGAGATGTGAAAGACAAGTACCGGGTGACAAAATTCATTCCGTATTCACACAAATCAACATTTTCCTAATACAAGAACACAGGTATATCCTGCAAATTCATCTATCAGCAGATTTCACCAAAAGTACTTCTTCTGTACAGTGTGCAATTATACCGTTGTCATAGTCAAAAAGGTGAAAAGTATAAATGAGCTCATAAAAAAAAAAAAAAAAAAAAAAAAAAGCCTTGAAACATCATTGCAAACCATCTATGCCCTCTTAGCTCATGAGGTGCCTAGGACTGCTATTGCTCAATGAAAATCCTGTGGGTAATTGCCAGTACATTTGCCTTGCTCTGATATCTTTCCCCAAGGATTCACTGTTTTCTGCTGCTGGAGACACACTACTAGGTAAAATGACCCAGAAGAGCATCTCTTAAGTTCTTAAGCTGCCGTGCTTGTTATTAGAAAAGAGAATAAGCAATCCTTTCATACCCATCTGGACGCCTATCTGGGCAACCTGCTCTAGGGAACCTGCTTTAGCAGGAGGGTTGGACCCAATGATCTCTTGAGGTCCCTTCCAACCCTACAATTCTGTGATTCCGTGATAATTACCAGGGAACTCTCTGCTATTGTAAGAGGTGAAATGGCATTTAAGAAATTGTGAAAGCACCACGTCTTTGATTGCTGGAGCCTGCATGAGCCCAAGCACCCCATGCCCACGGTCGTGTAAATGCCTGAAGTGCTGGATAACTGTCAGTCACCATGTAATGGAGGGATGAGGTCAAACTCCTAAAGAACAATCATGGAAAGAAAGGTAATCACAAAGTTCCTGATCCCTTGTATCTGAAGGTCTATGAGTATGACGAGTTCAGAAAGAGGCTCCAACACTGCAGGATGGACAAAGCAGCCAGAAGGGCAGGGGAGTAATGAGCTGAGGGGAATTGCCAAAGCCTAGTAGTCTTCTGGTGACCCGAGGAGATCCAGGAACAGTGGACAGGTAACACAGAGACAGCTGGGACTGAATTACAGAATCACAGAATCACAGAATCTCTAGGTTGGAAGAGACCTCAAGATCATCGAGTCCAACCTCTGACCTAACACTAACAGTCCCCACTAAACCATATCCCTAAGTTCTACATCTAAACGTCTTTTGAAGACTTCCAGGGATGGTGACTCAACCACCTCCCTGGGCAGCCTGTTCCAATGTCTAACAACCCTTTCAGTAAAGAAATTCTTCCTAACATCTAACCTAAAACTCCCCTGGTGCAACTTTAGCCCATTCCCCCTCGTCCTGTCACCAGGCACATGGGAGAACAGGCCAACCCCCATCTCGCTAGAGCCTCCTTTAATATACTTATACAGAGTGATAAGGTCACCCCTGAGCCTCCTTTTCTCTAGGCTGAACAAGCCCAGCTCCTTCAGCCGCTCCTCATAGGACTTGCAACAAAATTGGGAAGGCAGAAGGATAAAAATGATGGAAAAACATTCACTGTGGGGGATAATCTCATTCCTCAGTTTGGGTGCTCACAGCTAGGCATTGAGAAAAAAAAGAAAAGAAAAACAACAACAACAACAACAAAACAATTTATAAGTGAAAGGCAGTCTGTCTGGACTTTTCCAGTACCTTCCAATGATACCTGAACTAAGACAATATTTGATGAAGAAGCATTGTGACCAGTTCTGCTGCTGTTTGTCCCACCAAGCACCTCTGTACTTTACTCTACAAAACTCATTCTCTGCATTAATAGGGTAGAAAGATCCCACATTTAGATTATTTTAGACCCGTAGAGACATCACAAATGACAATTCTCATTTAAATATTAACTAAATATACCTGTTTGTTAATTTGTTTTTTAAAGAATAACTATTTCGATAGTCCATATAAATAAATCCTTTTTCAGCTGCACTCACTGATGTTAGTGGGGAAAAATCTCATCTGGAAGTAGTCTGTCTGCACACATTCAAAAGATATTTAAACATATAAATTCAGGTATCCCTTTTTTAAAAACATTGGCTGATCTCTCTCAGCTCTCAAAGGTGTACTTCTCCTAAGGAAAGTGTTTGCTTCCAAAGAGCTTCTGATATAAAGCAAAGGTTGACTGTGGTGTGGAAGAACCTCTTTTTACATGGGGTGGTTTCTATCACATTACTCAAGAGCTTTCACAGAGGCAGCTGCTGTTATCCATATTTTATGAATAAGGAAGCAGATATCAGGGGTGAGGCACTTTACTGAGTAATATGGTGAAACCACAGCCAAGCTATCCCCAAAAACCATGCCTCCCAAGTTCTCCATCCACACTGTATCTTAGATATGGTCAAAAGACGGATTTGTTGGAAAACACAAATGTAGCTGACTTGAATATGATTAATAACAATGTGGCAATTTTATCAAAATTCTAATTTGAAGGGCGAAAAGGGGAAAGCGTTCAACAATATTAAGTCACATTATTCCAATATTTGCAGAATTCTGCATTTTCCTTTCTTTCCTTATGCTTTAAGTTGTGGTTTTATTGGTTTGTTTGTTTTCTAAGTCTGGTTAAGCATATACTATGTATAAGGTTATAATTAAAAGAACAAAACAGAAATGAAACATTTTGATTGACATGGGGAAAAAAAAACTTTTCCCTTTTATTCTCAGTTTTGAAATGTGAAGTTTTGTACAAATCAGCAAGAAAATAAAAATCAAATCAAAATCTCACCTCCTTAAAAAATACAGCTCTCTAGTTTCCACAGCACTCCTTTCCTTTACTTGCATTTTCTATCAACTTCTTCACAACTGTTCTTATTAGATACCAGCACAAGAAGAAAACTAATCTTCTGAAATGAATCCTTGACCAAAGGAAATATCCCAAATGAGATTTATTTTGAAAGACATTTTCCCACTTAAAGGAAGATACTGATGGGAAGTATCAGAATAGAGTAGGAAAAATATATATATATATAAAAAAAAAGGTGGACTGATTAAAGTTGTGACCTTTTTTATAAGGTTTTCTGTAAAGGAAATTAATCACTATTTTGGCTATGGATTAAAGTTTAACAGTCTCAAACTTTGAACAGACATCTTAGAACTGGTAATAAACAGAATCACAGAATAATAAATAAATAATTTTAAAAAATAAATTAAAAAAAAAAAAAAAAAAGAAAAGAAAGGTTGGAAGGTTGAAATCTCTCTGGAGGTTGCTTGGTCCAAGAGACATTCTCAAAGCAGGGTCAGCTACAGCACATCTTGAATATCTCCAGGGATGGAGATCTCACAGACTCTCTGAAAGAAGTATTAGGATGTCCCTCTCCGGTTACCAAACACTGCAGAAGTCTATTTCTGCACATTAAAAGGCAATTGCAATTTAAATAATTCCAACAATTCACATAAATGGATAACAGGAAAACAGTCCTAAGTTTCATCAGTGACTTAAGATAATTTATTTAGTTTTGGCAGAAGTTGAAGACCTATTTTTAGCTTTTCACAAAAACTATTTCAGAGTGCTCATAATTCATTACTGCACAGTCCTGTTTAGCTTTCCAGTTATTGTATGGATTAAAAAAAAAAAAAAAAAAAAAAGTTGCAAAAGCATTATTATTTTTGAAAATGTGTATAAACCATAAGGTAGGGTCAGTGTTGTGGTACCAAACCTCAGAAATACTTACAATGAATTTTCCAGCAGATGATTAAAAACATGGTAATCAACAACATGTTGGATTTGACTGAATGCCACTTGGCTGCACATAAAATATTACTGCCCAAGTTGAATAAATTTAAGTTTATAAATATTTGCATAATCTTATGAGAGCACATAAACCCTTTGTCTGACATCAGTTTAAGTTAATCTCCCTTATTTCAATTTTTATAAACAAGCACTGACATTAAGGATCAGTCTTTCTCCATCTCCTTTTGTCTTTTTAATCCCCAGGTTTAACCATGACAGAATGACTGATAAACTTCACTGATGAATATTTGTTTCACATCAACCCAATTCATTTATCA
The DNA here is from genome assembly GCF_047663525.1 of Anas platyrhynchos. Classification (NCBI taxonomy): domain Eukaryota; kingdom Metazoa; phylum Chordata; class Aves; order Anseriformes; family Anatidae; genus Anas; species Anas platyrhynchos. The sequence goes on from NC_092589.1 coordinate 83,605,916, forward strand.
TGGAAATACTTTATCTCAGTTAAGAAATAGATGAGAAACTTAGGTGAGATTGAGTGAAATCAGTGGGAATAGCTGCATTTAATGTAGCTTATATTGCTGAGTCAGAATTTGTCCTGGCAGGGGAAACTACCTTAATTTTGTTTTTTTCCCCTAACAATCTGAGTTACAATCTGAATCATTAAGATGATAAAGTGAAACCTGTACAAGTGGCTGTTTTTATTAGCAAACAACCTATGTCAGAGCACTGTAAAATATGCAGACCGAATCACCAATATAAAAAATTGCTTTATTTTTCCTAGTTATATCTCCAATTGAAGTTTACCATCTTACCATCTAAAAACCTTGTGAAGACCAAACGCAAGTAGTTTTTACTTTGATATAGCTAGACAACTTCATATGCGCCATACATAGCCATTACCTTCGGTAGTTACCCAAGGTCCAAACAATCTTAAAAATAACCCCCTTTGCTGCCAGGAGAATATCCACAAAGATTAACCAGGTCTGTGATGTGCAGTCTTTTTCTCCAGCTATTTAAAATATCTTAAGGTCATGCCAATAAATATTTTCTAGATGACATTGTAAAATGTTTTCAAGGTTATCCATACCTGTGTTAACACCAAGTCCTTCACTCACAGTCATAATGCTTTTTTGAAGAAATTTCCCCAGCTGTCAGCTTCCCACACAGTGGTGCAGTTTGGGTGCAATTTCAGCAGATGTCTTTTGGAGGCACCAGCCTAGAAGCTCCAGGGGTATTCCCACTTGTTGGGGGGACACAAGAGTCCAAACCACCAACCAAAGCCATGGAAAGCTTCAAGCCACATACAAGGGGGCTACTGTTCCTCCAAAGAACTAGACAGAATCTAGTCCAAGGGAAGAAAAAAAAAAAAAAAGGAATCACCAGCGCTGTAGATGTGAGGACTCGTCAGCAGCTGCTTCATTCCCCTGACTCATTCCTGCTGTGATGAATGGTTTGATAAAGTAGATGCAGCCTCTGAAGATTTCTCAGTAATTTGGACTTGCAGTCCAGGCATTGATGATTCTATGAATGCCATACATTTGCTAGCAACCACATGGCCTTTCATTTTCTGATGTGGCAGCAATACCTCTGGAGATTTCAAGGAGAGTATTTGGGCTTTGAGGGGAGGACTATACACATGTTCCTGCTTGAATTGAGCTTGTTATAGTATCATAACAGTTCATCCCTGCCCTTCACAGCTCCCAGCAATATTACATGTGGATTGAACTGGAGATAAGGTGGATCTGTATTTATTTTATTTATTTATGTATTTATTTATTTATTTTTCTCATTTGTCCCTGTTTTAAAAGTTGTACTGGTTTAGGGGAAGCAGCAAGACTGAGAAAATGAGTGTAATCTCTGAAGCACTGCAAACAAAAAGTTATCTTGATTTTTCTGAGAAACTAGAGGCATGGACCTATTACTTAACATAGCCATATCCCATATTGCTGTACCTCATCAAAGAACTGAAGCAATGCATGGCTTATCAAGGGAAAAAATATCATCCACTGTGAATTCATGTCATGTTTTTTTGTTTTGATTGAAATGTCTCAAAGTTTCTCTTTGATGTACCTAGAGATTGGCAACCTTTCAGTTCAGATGTAGCATGTTTTGATCAGTTGTGCCTTCAATACAGGGGAGTAAACGTTCAAAACACACCAGTAATTTTGATTGCTTCAGCTTTAAAATTGCAAAACTTTTCAGTATACTTCCATGTACCTCAACTGGTTATCAAAGGTTAGAACTACTTTTCAGGTGTCTGTATAAAGATTTTGATATGCACTTGTGAAATGCGTTCATCTGATTCGTCTCAATATGGAACAATGCTAGGGCCGCGTGATATCATGAAATGTGACCTTCTGTCTTACATACCCTTGTATAACCACAAGTCTAAGAAAAACATAGTGGTTAATGTATATAGTTCTTGTATCTTGCAAAGGAATGGTCCAGCAATTCGTGTCAATAGGGGATTTGAAGAGTTAGCATTGAAGCCCGGGGCTAGGGGATAAGAGAACAAAGGGGTTTCAGAATAACTGCTAACTATTATGACTATTGCATGGGACACTATGAAAGTCTGTGATATCTGGCCTAGAGATTAAGGAGAAGGGGAAAGCTGAAGGACGACTAAAAGACAAAGCTTGCATGGGATGCTGTGCAAGTCTCTGACATCCGGCCAAGATGGACAAAAGAGAAGGACAAGGAAAAAGCTTGGGAGGAAGACTACAAGAGACCACCAGAGGGACCACCGGAGACTGATACGCATGTGCCAGTGGGAGGGTTTGGATTCTGGGCACTAATTATAATAACCCTGCCTTTTCTAGAAGTAGTAATGAATATGTATTAGCCTAGGTGCATAAAAAACAGCCACCTGATGTAACCTGTGTATGTGTTGGTGGAGCAGAGACTCCCAGTGCACCCAGCGCTGTTTGCTTGTCTCTATTCGTTTAATAAATTGTAAAGTTTAATTGCAATCCTATTTGGGACTCAGCCATTTATTACACACTGATAAATATAGATGAATAGTTCACCTTTTGCTTTCCTTTGGTACAAAACTGATTTTTAAATCTTAAGGGATGTGAAACATTTAGATAAAACATTCTTCAAATAATTTAATATATTTTCATGAAAAGTCTGATGATAAAACCTGATGTGATGACAATGTTTTCAAAGACTTAATAAATACCTTAAATTGCTAAAGATTCTGCAGTCTTCTCACTACTGAACCCTTTTGTTTCTCTAGTAAATATGTTATCTGGAATCTAAAAAAAAAAAGGAATGTGGCAGCATTATGCCCAATGCCATCTTGCCAAGGATACAATGTTCTTTCAAAAGCAATCTTGCTGTCTGTAGCACTCATTTCTTTTTTAAGTAACTACTGCTAGGCCTTGTGTCTGCGAAATACTCCTGAGATCTGATGTTTGATCCCAGTGAACAGGAGACTGCTATTTTCATTTTCAAACAAAGATGCAATTGCATTATCATAAAAGTCACATTGCTGTTGGCAGTAATGTAAATGCCCACAGATGTCCTCTTGACCCTGAAGGTGGCATCATATTGTAAAGTTTCCAATAACAAAGAGCGCGCCCTCTGTTCATATCTGCTGGATTAAAGCAGCAAAAATCCCTCCATAATTTTGCTTTTGCATCAGTAAAATAATAATTCAAATTATCTTAAAATTTTTATTTGGTTTTATGTAAGAAATTGTAAAATGGTTTAAAAAATGGTAAAAGAGAGAAAAGAGTTACCAAGAAATAGAAGGGACAAACCATGATTTTTGTTGCTTTTGTGAAAATCTAGGCTCGCTCCAATAAAACCAATGGAAGTATTTCAATTTTCCAGTGCCACAGCTGGAATCAGAATGGGGATCATGGATTGAAATCATCTTGTACAGATCAGAAACTGCAACAAACCCAGGAATTATCATTTCTAGCCTGCTTTCCAAAGGACAGGAAACTTACATAAATATGCTGTATTTCCCTGTCTGCCTGTCCCATCCCCAATACCCTGATTTTAAGATTTCACAGAGTGGATTTAACGTCAGAGCTACCACATCTCTAACTCTTCCTGAACTCACATGTGGAAGAGAGCCTATTGCTGCCTGTATGGACCATGACCTGGGTTCCTCCCTGGCATGCCCCATCCACCCAGGAGCTCAAGCACAAGCTGGAGCCCACAAGAAAACGAGGCTTCAGCAGTGCTGCTGCTTGGGGACCACTCGCACAGCACACCACGTGCCCAAACCTTTGCCAAAAGCACTGCAGGAGGGTTTCAGAAGAGGGGATCTCTGCCTGGGGTTGATGTAGTGCAGAGAAGATGGGTGGTCAAGCAGCTGTCTGATCTCCCCTCTGAGCTGCCTAGGAGCCAAGCTTCACAAATTATTTCCAGGTGGAAGTGCCAGGACACCTTGGCTCTGCTGCTCAGTGATGCACCCCTGCCATGGAGAGAGCTGTGGTGCTGGTACACCCATGGGTGGGGGTGTCGCTGCTGCACAGGGCTGGTCCCCATCTTGCTCTGCTGCTCAGACAGCTAGCAGTACTTCAGGCAATGAGCAGACAGCTCTTCTAATAGATATATAGCTTCCTCTGTGGTTGCTAATAGATGTATTTCTGTTATACATATGTCTGTCTCCAACCCTTGCAAGAATGGAAATTAGTTTATTTCCCAGACCAGACACCAGAGCATTATAATTTATCAGCAGACTGCAGGGTCACTTGCTCCATATGATTTAATTTAGGCAATTTTCTGCTACACTGTAGCCAACAATTTCTTAACGAAAATACTTTATGTATTGAACAGGAATATATTTTTTTTCAGTCCAAAGACCTGATGTCCTTTTCCAGTTCAGGTTCAGGTACTGCATTTACCGTTGTGTCCATTGCCTGGGCCAGGCTCTTCCCGCCCTGCCTGGCAAGAAGCCAAGCATGCCACTCGTGCATTTGCTTCTCCTCATACATACTCATATGTGCATTTTTTCTCTGAAATGTCTGAAAGAGCTTGCTTTGCACTGCAGTTGTGCCAGAGGGTAGCTCTACCACATTGCAGGACATCTAATGTTCCCCTAAGCCTCGGTGTCCCAGCTGGTTAACACAGGTGATGCATTGCCTCAGCCTTCACTGGCAAACACTCTTCCCACATCTCTCTAGTCCACAAACCTCAAGGCAGGGAGGTTTGAAGTCCCCACCACTGAGAGTGAAGATCGAATTCAAGACCACTTGATGAACCTGAACATGCACAAGTCTGTGGGGCCCAATGCCATGCATCCCAGGGTCCTGAGGGAGCTGGATGATGAACTACCTGAAAGGAAGGTGTGGGGAGCTGGGGATCAGCCTCCTCTCACAGATAACCAGTGATAGGACTAGACGGAATGGCCTCAGGTTGTGCCAGGGGAGGTTCAGGTTGGAAATGAGGAGACATTTCTTCTCAGAAAGAGCAGTCAGGCATTGGAATGGGTTGCCCAGGTAGGTGGTGGTGTCACTGTCCCTTGGGGGTGTTGAAGGAAAGGTTGGACCTGGTGCTTAGGGACGTGGTCAGTGGGTGACATTGGTGGTAGGGGGATGGTTGGACCAATTGATCTTGGAGGTCTTTTCCAACCCTAATGATTCTATGGTTCTTTGTAGTTACCAATCCTCTGCCCATCATATTTGAAAAGTCCTGGCAAGCAGGTGAAGTCCCCACTGACTGGAAAAAGGGAAACATCACTCCCTTTCCAGCTGTTCTGCTCCTGCCAGAAATGGTAAGCACTTATACTTAAAAGACTGAAATTGCACCACAACCAAAATTACTCAGAGTTCTGCCAGTGCCAGAAATCCCTGCTTGTGTTCCCTAGGTGAGTGGTAACATTGCTTTTTAATCCCCTTGTATTATGAAGAATGCAAGCAGGATTCAACTTATGAGCACAAATACAAGCTGCTTCAAACCTTGCCCCTTTTATATCTGGCCCTCAGATTAGGTAGGAAATTGGGCCCTGTATTTAAGACATTGTGTTGAATTCCTGCCTCTGCTATCACAATATTCCTGACAGCTAAAACATCTTTTAGCATGGCGCAGCAATTATACATTTATCAGACAAATCTGTTTCCAGTTGAGAGAAAAAAATAGATTTTGCTTGGGATCTTCAGAGCATTTTCAGTAAGAGAGTGATTCCCCAGAATTTACAGATGAGCAATTACTGCCTTTTAAATCACTCACTATATGTTACTGCTCCCATGAATAACTTTTATTTCAGCCAGTGTTATAAGTCAACGCAGCACTACTTCACAATCTGTCCAGGGGACCTGTGAATACAAGGATTGTTGGAAGAACAGGAAAAACACAGCACTGATCCTCACCTGGATGTCCATCATGGGGCAGTGTGTCCATAGCAAGGGGGGCATCTCAGCATCTAATGTGAGATGTCTACCGTGAAGAGGTCTGAGTTAGTACCAGTAACTTTACATTGGTTTTGTAATCACCAGGAGGAAATAGGCAATTTCAGGATGCAATTTCTTTGGCCAGGTTTATGTTTACTTTATGATGACATAGTGCAATGAATCCCATCTACTTACTCAGAAAATGTGCTTGTCAGCCATGGCAGGAGAAAGCCCTGATGCAAGTGTTTCTCCAGGCCACTTTTCCCTAAATTGCTCACTGTCTTTTTCTATTTCATGGAAATACCTTGGAGCCACTGGGGTGGGATTTGATCCCTCCCAATGAAGAACGAAAGGGCAAGAAACTCTGCAGTTCCCACACAGACAAAGCTGTCAGTAGGACAGCATCTTCATTAGCCCTTTGTCCTATGCTCAAAACCTACCTACTTCCCACAGACTGTTTTAAAACAAGCAGATAAAATAATTGTGTGATGAGTGAAATGGTTTTCCAGTCAGTAAATACACGGTTCAAAGAACAGAGCTCCTTTCCTGAACTACCACCACTGATGCAGTTCACTGTGGGTCAGGTCTTCAGGCACTGCCAATGGACTTGGTGGCACTGATGTCACCAGTGTGTGATCTGACAGCAGGTCAATCCTCTGTCATGAGACTGCCAGGTAGGAGAGACAGCAGGTTAGCAAGTTCTGTACATCAGGATGATTTGCCACCATGGCTTTTCACTAGTGTAAAATTTAAATCCCTTCAAGCAAGCTACTAACTTCTGCCCGGACATGGAAAAAGGGATAAATGGTTTTCTAGAGAACAACACTCAGTGACTTTTATATCGTTCAGTGAGCCACTGCTTCCTGATGTAATTGCAGTAATGAAGAAAGGAGAAACATTATTTTCTTGGTAGAGGGTCAGAGGACCCTGTCGAGGAAAACACTGTCATAAAGTAACTATTTTAAAATCACATAGCCAATTATGCCAAAATGGAAATAAAAGCATTCAAATGACAGAATAATTAGAGCTGTAATAGTTATAGGCTTAGCAGAAATTCTGAAATGTGCAAATGTATGAAAAACTCAGTTTGTAACAAATTAGCATAGTGCTACAGACCAGATCAGACTAAAGAATAAGCTTGTCCATCCAAAAACAAATTAGTTTTGAACAGAAAGGCAAATGTAGGCAACATGAAAGGTCAGGATTCTGGCACTCTCTTAAATTCTGGTACAACTTTGTGGGTACCAGTACTGCAGTTTCTGAAAGAAAGGGGTGAGAAAAATGAGCAAATAGACAGGGGAATAGATGCCCAAATCCTACAGTAATGTATTATCACAGAGCACCAAAACGAGATTTAGTAGGTCAGTGACTTTTATAAATCTTACCTGCAGGCTGTCTCTGGAAACTCCAAGCCACTTGACTTTCTGATAAAGCAGACAAAGGAGGATGAGGAAGCCTTTTCCAAATTGAAGATGTTGCAACATCCACATTCCTCCATCTTCTTACTGCTCTTCGTTTGTTTCATTCACTTGTATTTTCACACCTTGCTCTCCAGACAGCCTCTCTGAGGAGCGCTAACACACCGCGTGCTCCAGCCAGGGTACAACGTGAGCTGCATTCAGTAAGTTCAATCTGCAGAAGCCATCCAAGACACCCAACTCCATGTGCTCTGCAAAACTGATGCAGGCACAAAGGTGAAGGTACAACACAAGAGGCCAGTTCTGGAATAAACAAGACACAGAACAGGTCATATTTTAAAGCACTGACAGAAATGTCCAGGAAAAAGTCAAAATAAGTCAATCAGTCAAAAAAAGAAGAAGAAGAAGAAAAAAGAACAACAACAACAACAAAAATCCAAGTCAAAAAGTCAATCTTAGTCAAAGGTTGAGATTTTAAATTGTTGTAGAGTTCTCTTCTTTGAGGGAAGGTTTCTACCTCTATACTCTTATTCTTTACCTAGCCAAAGCAGTGTCATCATCTCCAGCACCTCCCTTTTCTGAACAGAGAAACCCTTTGGTGACTGGAGCATCACCTGCTCAAGGCTTGGCCTGGTTGACACTGTTGACACACGACAGCACTGTTGCCATTAGCAAGCTTGTCCCATGTTATTTGTTCAGCCTATCAACCATGGACTGACACCATTTGTCTTCTCAAACTCCTGACCTGCCTAAATTTAGAGCACTGCTGTTCCACCATTACCAGCTAGACACATAAAAGCTGCTGGATGCGTAATTAACACCAGTGAGGCTGGCAGCAGCACTGTGGTACAGGGTACAGGGGACAGCTGCAACTGATGGGCCCTCTGCTAGCCACCTTGGTACAGGACCAGAGCCAGCAGTGGTGGTGGCACCACTGAGGGACAGGAGACACACATCCTGTAAGAGGAACTGGGAGGATGGAATGAGCAGGAGCAGAGGCAGAGGTAGGGCAGGAGCAGGGGCAAAGTAGGAGCAGGATCAGTCCCACAGAGCTTTGAGACCACTGCATGCCTCACTGTATTTCATTTTACAGATCTGTTAGAGACCCCAGCTGGAGAGGAGGAGCAGCAGAAGAAGCCATGATATGGAAATTGGCAAAAAATAAATAACAAAAAAGTTACCAAAAAAAGGGGGGGAGGGGAGAAAAAGGAAGAAAGAGAGGAAGAAGAAGAGGAAGGGGAAGGGGAAGGGGAAGGAGAAGGGGAAGGCAAAGGTGAAGGTGAAGAGAAGGAGAAAAAGGAAAAGGAAAAGGAAAAGGAAAAGGAAAAGGAAAAGGAAAAGGAAAAGGAAAAGGAAAAGGAAAAGGAAAAGGAAAAGGAAAAGGAAAAGGAAAAGGAAAAGGAAAAGGAAAAGGAAAAGGAAAAGGAAAAGGAAGGAAAACAAAGAGGAAGAGGAAGAGGAAGAGGAAGAGGAAGAGGAAGAGGAAGAGGAAGAGGAAGAGGAAGAGGAAGAGAAAAAAAAAGAAAATAAATAATTGTGCTGCCCCACAGCTAGACTTCAAAACCATCACAGAGACTTAATGAATGTGGGGGTTGCTATGTGGGTTGGCTGAAGCAACTTGGGAATTCTGAGGAGAAAGTATTCAGTTGTTTCTATGTTGGCTAGATTTTAAGTTAATAGCATGGTATTATGTAAATAGCACACTAGTAAAATAATTTTCATTGTTTTGTATGCTCGGCCCAATTTTATAACCACAGTCAGCTAAACGGAAAGACACAGTGGGGAAAAAGCTCTGAATTTAAAAATTAATTCAGGTAGAGTGCTTGCAACAGGCTGAGGGATTTAATTCAATACAAGTATCACTGTAGGCACACACAACTCAGAGCTTGCTCTGCATCTCTCCAGCTTGGAAAGGAAAAAATATTCTGCTGCTGTTGCTCTGGTTAGAACTTGTGGGGCCCCACACTGCAATGGCATGCTCTTGGCTTTCTGCACTCCAAGTTTCCCTATTGGGGTCTAAATGAAGAACAGAGACCATGATTTTTGAGGTTTCAAAATAGCTCAATAACTACAGGTGTTACAGCAGCAATTTTTAGCAGTGACCCTTGAAGATGCAGTAAGTAGCCCACAGGGAGAGCTGGGAACCACATCAGCAGTGCTCTCAATTACACACAACAACGAGGACTTTGTGTGGTCGTCTAGGAGAGACATTATGAGCTGGCAGCAGTCCTTAGGCCCAAGTAGTTTAGAAACCACTGATATAATTTGTGGCATAGATAGTGTTTTCCTGCAACCTTTTAGAAAATAAATAACATTTTATTTTATGGCTACACCTTACAAATCGTTCCATGAAGCACATGTGTATGGATTATACAAGATATACAGTAATAGCCCTTAAGGGAGTCATCACTCAAATACAAAGTGACTTTTGACATAGCAAACAAAGCTTTTATGCCAAAAATAGGAAGTAAGTATAAGTAAGTATAGTATACATACCTTGTATTGTACATACATTGATCTTTTACCTATATTTACTAGTAGCTGCTAAGAGAGCACAAGCACAGCTATTATACTGCAAGCATAGCATGTGCGTGCCAAAGAGAGATGGAACATTTTAGTCCAATTTAGCAAACTCTTTCCCCTGTACTTAGAAAATTCATTAACTTTGGAGAGATGTTTTCAGTTAAGTCTACCACCAGCCCCAAACGTGGCATTGATATGTCAGTGTTGGGTTTTTAATCCATACTGCTAAGCTCCTTCTAATTTTGGATCTACATTTTTTCTTTCCTGTCTACCTGATATACAAGTAGAAGAAAATATTTTTTAGTACCAATTACAAAGGAAAACATCACAGCTTAGCAGCTTGTCTGAAGATCCTTTGCAAATGCCAAAAGACCTTATAATACCAGGGGAACTTTTAGGTTGTTCAGAGTTTTATACAGATAATATAAAAAGAGGCTCTGCGGGGAAATGCTACTGATTTACCTAAAACTGGTGCAGTTTTACTAAATAGAGGACATTTCATACTTTCTACCTCTTTTTTTGTTTAGTTATTGATGTAATTTTAAAAAGCTGTAAGTGCAGAAACTATCAGAGATTTGAAAACATTTTTCTTTAGAAATTAATAAAAAGAAAAAAAAATCAGCTACCAATTACTGGCAAAGCACTTCAGAAGCACAGGCTTAGATTTCATTGCCTGGTTCCCAGAGGAGACTTATATTCCTTGGTTCATTTTTTCGGCTCTCTGGCTCATACAAGCAGAGATGAAATGCCCACCTTCCCAAATGCCTTAAGCAGGCATAAGACCCTGGGATGAAATAGCCCTAATTTATTCTTTATCTAAATTTTTTTTCTGTTTTGTGAATTCCACTTCCTCACATCTAGTGTCACAATTTAGAGACAAGGACTGGCTATGTACCTGAAGAAATAATTATATGTATGAGCCTGTGGAAATACTCCAACATCTGTGCAATGCAAGATTTTGTCTGTATGAACTACGTGCTCCTAAAAATGCACAGTTTATGCTCACAGAGTTAGCAGGCCCTGAGCATGCAGGAAGTTCATTTTTGATTCAAAAAAGAGCCCACAAAGTGGGAAGGAATCAATAACAATCTCTGCTTTTTTACCTTGCACCACTGCTTTACCTGTCCCCCAGTAGTACACATGGCACAGCCAGGCCAGCTCCACTGACCCCACCATCAGGGCTTTGATGAGACATTGTTACACCCTTGAAACCCAAAATGCTCCTTCGTGGCCATGGAGCAAGTAGCTTGTGTGAAGCCAAAGCTGCTCTGTTCAACTTTCACCCAGCCTCCAGATCCATAGGGAAATCAACCTTGATAAGTGCCTTTACAAGGAAAAATATTTGCAGACCAAAGCAGTCACTCCCAGAAACTGAATTCTATTAAAACACAAATTCCAAGTTGTTGCTGTAAAATACAGAGATGTTTTCCAGGACTTGAAAGCTTGTGAATGACCTGCTCTTCTCATCTCTGTTAAATCCACTGTGGGAAGTCTTAGGCACATCCTTGGGTCTTCTGTGTATGGCACCACACCAGATACAAGAACTTGAAAGGCAAATACAAGCCACAAGGTTTTGGATAACATGCAGATGCACATGGCATTGGCTATGTATTTTTGTGAATCAGCTTTCATGGAAGCATTCTGTGGTCTAATGTCCCTGAGGACATTTTGACACACTAACCATAATAGTTCACTGTGGTGACCAACATCTCTGGGCTGCTATTGCTGGTCCAGAGTTTGGATCCTCTGCATCACAATCTAGAAGAAAGCCCTTGGGACCTACTTTCTTGTGGCTTACAAAAATGACACGCAGGCTGGCAATTGTCTTTTTGCCTTTTTTCTGGAACACGGTACTTTCCCTAATCCTCCTCTGTGGGTCATGGCCTCAGATGTTAGCCAGTTCCTATGTCTGTGGCAGGAAAGCTGATGAGAAAGGATCAGGATGAGAATGGGTACTCATGTCTGGGTGCAGAACAGGAACCGACAGACCCATCACAGCAGCGAGCAGTGTGACCCAGCAAGGGGCATATCCCCTCCTTTCCATTTTCTGACGCCATCCAAGTCCCCACAAGAAGAGTAGCTATAAATGGTTATTCTGGTATTTTTCAAAAGGGAAATCACAGAAAGAAATATGCAAACCTCAACTTCTTTTTAATGCCTTCTTTAATAAGTACTGAATGTTCTCGGCACTCCTGGGGAAACAGAAGGAGCGGTATAAGCAGCCTATTTTTAGGCTCTGAAACATTGCTTCCAGAGCAGCCAGTAATCTTACAGCTTTCTAAATGGTAGAGCAGCCATTGAACTCATCTAGTTTCTCAAAGCCCATCTAAAATTCAATAATTTTCTTCAGCTGTCTGAATTTTTACTACCTTTTGTAAGTCTGGCTGTGCTGAAGCTTCCCGTCACTTTAGCCAACCTGTCATTGCCTACTGTGCAAACACCTCACAACCAGTAATACGCAGGGCTCTGATGTGGTGGCAGCTGCACAAATCTGCCTCGTTTCCTGGGGTGGGTACAGAGGAGGTGGCTGGTCCGATGGCCACAAAAGGCAGCTGAATCAGTTTCATAGAAGGAAATTACAAGAAGTGTCTTCAGAGCCCAGATTTCCGAAGTGTAAGTACCAGCAGCATGTTTTCATGCACACACAATTTTCATCCCTAGACATCTCTGAGCATGCTGGAAGGACACAGCGGTCTCACATTCAAATTATTGAATGTGTAAAACCAGACAGCACAGTCAGTGGCAGCTACTTTGTGCAAATGTCTGTGTGAACAGCACAAGAACTCGGTCCTCATATATCTGCCTCCAAATATTCACACATCCTTCATCTGTCTTAGCTTCCTTGTTTATTTTTTAGGACTCTCCTAGTTTTCTCACTTATCTTTTTCATTTCTTCATTCTCCTCCCCATGAATCACAGTGTTGTACAAACTGAAGATGGCAATCTCGGTGTTTTCTCTAATAAAACCTATTTAATATGTTCTTTCCTTATTTTTGATGGTCTTCTCAGCTTGGAGTAGTTCTAGTATTTTTGCTGTTTTGCTGATCACCCTTTCTCAGTTTTTGCTAGCTACCATATTGAGCATAAACCCTTTTCTTTTCTCCCTTCTACACATGCAATTCAACACATGCCTCATAAGCTGCTGCTAGATCACTTTGTAGGAGTCAAGCACATTGGGAAAATGTGATCAGGTCAATATACACCATAAAAGTTCCACCAACAGCTCTTGAAGAGATTAGACTGTCATGGGTAGAAGGGAAGTTCTTTCTTGGGTTAATATGTGATGAATAGCAAGAAGCTAAAAACTAGGCATTAAGGATGAGGTTTGTGGCAGGGTGCATGTGGTTCTGTACTGGAATCATTCAATGTGTCCTGTATATGTGTATATAGGTCATTAGTATGAGTGCCGCATGTTTGGTTCAATGTAATGATGGAAAAATGGTAAGCAGAAATGTGTGCTACACGGCCTGAAGATAATACAAAATAAATCAGGATACTCAAATCTAAAGCTGACTGCAAAAACTGTCACCAGAACACTAAATAACTGGGCAATAAGCTTGCAGATGAAATTGAGTGCAAATAAAAACACAGTCAAACACAAGGAGAAAATGATCTTGGCCACGCATACCCATCCACAACCTATGATTTATCCCTTATGAGCCAGGGAAGAGCTCTTGATGCCGATGTGACTAGCTGCCTGAAAAAAACAAACAAACAAACAAAACACGACGTGCTCGGAGAGGCTCAGAAAGACAACTGGACTGTTAGGCATGTAGTCAGTAATATGACTGCTGCAGTAGACTGCGAAATGTTTACGTGTTTGGATTTATACCTTTTATTCATCTAGGTAGTGCAGCTAAAAAGAACAGATAAGTGCTCATGCATGCAAACCTTCCTCTGCATCTCAGGAAGAGAGCGAAATGGGAAAGATTACTATTATGCCACAGTATAAAAGCATATAAAGGCATCCTCAGTATTGTTTACAGTGTGGGTCATCTCAGCTTCAAAGTACAGTAAATTAGAAAAATACAGAGATAAGAGATATGAAGCAGCTTATTCTGAGAAAAGAAAAATATAGCTTTAGATTTTTCAGCACAGAAAAAGATAAGACATGGGACTCTGCCAGAAGCATGCACACGTCTTGGTGCTGTAGTGAAACTGAATAGAGAATAACAATTGATTTTTCTCACAATACAAGGACTGTGCCTGTATGATAAAGTTACTGGGCAGTAGGTTTCAAGCAAACAAATGGAAGTGCTTTTTAATGTAATATTTTATTGAATGGCAAAACCCACTGTTCTGCACTGTTTCGAAGGAGAAAAAGTCCTGAATGAGTGAAATTGTAGGGATACTAGAAGATGAAAAATCTAGGTGTCATTGTCTAGAAGAGGGAACAAATGTACAAATGCCCATATGGCTGCAGGACATGTAGCAGACTTGCAAAATGAATTTATCCCATGAAAGCTCTTGGTGTAGGCAAAGAAAGGGAGTCTTTGAATTAGTAATATGATTACAAAGAGCTACCTAAATCTTCCTCCAGTATGACACAAAGAGCATTTGATTCTTCTTCCGTTTCAGCCTCGCCATCCTCACAGTGAATAATTTCTTCCAAATATCTAACCTAAATGTACCTTCTCTTAGTTTAAGTCTTGTCACTCATCACCCCTGGTGCATGTTTAATAGCAGAGCTGGACAGCCCCAGGCCTGTCCATGGCAGCTCAGTTGGATGCCACGCTGAAGTGAAATATTGCACTCACCTCCGCTGCCTCTCCCAGCTGCTCTTGCACTCACTGAGCATCACAGGCTATTTGGCCAAGCTGTACGGATCCTGTTTCACGCAGTGCTTGCCAAATTCATTCGTAGTATGACCCAGTGGGATCTCCTTTTTCTGCATAATTACAGTCACAGCGGGTCTGGGAGCATATTTTTACTCAAATCACAGCTCCAGGCTGTGTGAGGGCAACCTCAGCATCCCAGCTCATGAAGCCGTAGATCCTACCTGTCACTGCTTGAGTGCATGCACCCAATCTGTATCAAAATGGCTGTACTGCTCATTCAGCCTGCAAGAATGAAATGCCAGGCTCATTTCAATGCTGCATTTTATCACAGCCAATATTTAAGCCTTTTCTCCAAGGATGCAGCCAGGGCAAGGCTGGGGATGCTCCCGGGTGGTTGGAGGAGACCCTCAGCCTGGCGTGCATGGGCAGCCACGGAGCAGGCACCTCTCTGGCCCTTTATTTCTGGAGCCAGGAGCATGTTGTGTGGGACCAATAACTTCTCTTTCTGGAGGCAATGCTGGGCATGCCATCCCTGGGCTTGCTGCAGGTGTCATGTCCAAAGGGCACCGGCAGCCTTGAAACTGAAACACTGAGCACAGGAGGAGGGCAAGAGGCATGCTGGTGTCTGCAGATCAGAGAAGCGTTTGGAAGCACCACTTCAAACGTCTGCCTTTAATTCCTCTGAGCAGAGGGCAGCAAAGTTCTCACTGCAGAGCAATACCTTTGTACCACAGTTTTCCTGTTTCTTTTTGACTGTCCACAGGAGAGGTGTGTGAAATGCAGCCCAACAATAAGCCAACTGAAAGAAAATATTTTTCTGTAATAACTTTTCCCTCCATTTCCATTTCCAGCTCCTCTTGCTGTCTGGATAGATTTTTGTCAATGTTATTTCAACTTTGAATCTAACCTGAAACACTAGAGAAAAAACAAAACAAAACAAAACAAAACAAAACAAAACTAACAAACAAAGAAAAAACCACCACAACAACAGAACTGAAGAAATAAATATGTTTCCTGATGGAACATGATCTAGTAATTTATTTTTTTTTTTTAATCAGAGAATATCCAAGACTAATTCATAACATTTACCTTTTTGTCCCAGTGATGGAGGCAGTAACTCCAGGGAATCTCATGGGTTTATTCCTATTTTAAACTGTTTGTCAGGAGATGTCGTGTGTAAGGGGCAGAGAACTTGTTCCAACTTGTAGGCTGGGAACAGGAAAATTAAGATCCAAGAGGTCAGAATACAGCACAAAAAAATAAAGAAGAGGAAAGGAAGAAGGGTGTGCTACCTCCTGCGGGCACATCAGCACGATGCCAGCCTGGAGAAATGAGTGCGGGGACTGGAGAAACTCAAATTATGCCGAGAAATGGGAAAGGTAGGCTCAAGGGGAGGCACAGCAGAGCAAAGCAGGACACTCTCATTAGAGACCATGCCTATAACAAGAATTTATGCATCCACTGAGAGAAGTTCGATGAGGGCATAGACGCAACACTCAGTTCTTTCAGGTGCACCCCATTTGGCCTACTCTTTTATTGATGAAAATAGCTTCCCATTCAGGGTAATGCAGCAGGCTCCTTTTCTAACACCTTAGCTCCAGTTATCCTTGTTCTGAGGGCCAGAGCTTAGAGAAATCCATCTGCAGCTGAGTTTCTGTTGCCTCTTTGTGGTTTTGGTCATCCAGGTAAGATCTGGGGGGATTTTGTGCCCTTATTCACATCTCTTCCCTACAGCAGTTAAGGTGGGCAAAACTGACACAACTTCACCCTGGCTGAACATAAGGGCTGGTGTATGTGTGTGTGCAGGTGGGATGATGTGAAGGATCTCAGGACTCACTCAGAAGAGGCATCTGCAGGGACAGACAGTCAATCTGTCCCCTCCAAGCCTAACACCCCATCTCACAGTGGGGAGGCAGTTGCAGGACCCAGCACTCTGCTCCTGGAAACCTTGCTGTCTGCAAGGACAGGGAAAGAAAACCAAGCGTGGCCAGGCTTTGCTTTATTGCACGTGTGTGTTGCCAAGGTCATGCTCCGCAGAGCAAAACATTTCAAAGCATTATGGCCCCTCCAAAGGCCTAATAACTAGTGCATGACTACTAAAATGCATATACAAGAAATTATGAAAGCTAGTGCCCAAGGCTAACCCTTGTGACCTCTATTACTTAATGAAGGAATACGCGGAGCCATTAGAAAATGAACACCAGAGGCACACAGATAGGCAGAGTGGGCTTCCATCCAGGAAAGCCGTCTTATGAAAGTAAAAATTTGTCACAAGCCCTCATTAGATGCCACTCCTAACAATGCTGAGGCTGTACATATATTGCTAATGAAGAGCACCTGCTGCAAAAATTTTGAAGACATAGTGTGCATCGGACTGTGCAAGTGGAAAGGATTTGGTGAGCAGTATTTCTGGCCAAAGAATAGATCCTGATAATGAGGAGGATTTCAGGTAGGAAACTGCAAAACTGACCCTGTGACTTACTTTAAAAAAAAAAAAATTAAAAAAAAATAAAAAACACATTTTCTCTCACATGGAAACAGCCTGAGGCTGTAGATAGATTAAACACAGCCTTAAGAAAGAGACCTAAACGCCTCCAGAGGCTGGAGATCACACAACAAAATGTGTGTGACTGCATGTGATATTGTTGCATTCACTCATTTGAATGCCATCAGTAAAAAACAGCGATCGGCTCATCCCAGGCCCATGTGCCCAGAGAGCAGTGAGTCACCCTCCTACTTGTGCCAGTTTCTACCCATCAGCTGCACAGTGTCTAGAAATCAAGCTCACACACCCATCTGGAAGGGAGAGCTCCCAAAATTCGTATGGAGTTCACTTTGGTGTGAAGGAAACTCCTGTGACAACAGCATTTTCGCTGAGCTGCAGACATGGAGCTCACCACAATGTGGGGTGAGACGCAGAGCTCCAGAGGTACAAGTGCTGTTGGAAAACTCCTACCTGGAATGAGGTGGCCCATGCTCATGCTGTCACGTGCTGCCTTCATATTTGCGTCCATCTGACAGGCGTCCAGCTGACATTGGTTAAAGCTTCAAGAAAATTTGCAGTCAGTCCCAACAGAAGATGAGGCATATCTGTGCTTCCCTCTGGCTTGTGGGACCCCACGAGTAAATCTCAGCCCTCTCTGAGGATGACCAGTAATCCCTGCTCTCTTTGCACCCCTCTCAGATTCACTTTCATGGGCAAGCCTAGCTAGGTATTTATCCCCAAAGTA
Organism: Anas platyrhynchos; assembly: GCF_047663525.1. Classification (NCBI taxonomy): domain Eukaryota; kingdom Metazoa; phylum Chordata; class Aves; order Anseriformes; family Anatidae; genus Anas; species Anas platyrhynchos. Next base: position 83,623,730 of record NC_092589.1, read on the forward strand.
CCCGTGACCTGGGCACCACACCAGCACAGTTACCCGTGGGGTAACTTCCCTGCTGGGCACATAACTTGGAGCCACCCTGTGCTTCTATACTGCTCAGCAGGTGACTTTTTGAGATGCTGCAAGATGTGTTTGTTTAGTTGTTAGCTGCTGTAATGCTATCAACAATTTAGGGTTTTTCTGCTCGAGCTTTTGTTCCCAGGAGATGACAGCAGCACAAAAGGGATTTTGCTAGCGTGGCTGGTTTCTGTGCGTTCACCCCATTGACGTCACCAGAGCTCTATGGATACAGCACATCTTCAGATCTCACAGTGAATGTGGGACAGCACACGAATACCAAAGTAAATACACTGTCACTGACACCCCCAGGCCTCCGAGGTACAAGGCCAGCAGAAGCACGTGGGGAAAGCTGCACCCTTGTAGGGATGGTCCAGCGCCGATCTCCTCAGCCTTGGCATTTTGCTCTGCAGAAGATGTTAAGCTCCAAATCCACAATGTTTTCCCTTCCCAAATACACTGGAGCATAATGAGCATGAAATACAGATGAATTCAAGAGAAGTTTTTTTCCTTCTAAGGTCTCTCTCTGGATCAGGCTGTCAGAGTTTTTAGTGTTACAGAGAATTTAATTCCAAAATTCTATTTATTTTCCAGAAAATTCTCCAGAGTGAGAGTTGCGGAGGACTTTAGACCTGGCTCGGGTGCACGCTTCAGCTAATGCAGACAGCTGTTAAAAATCACTGCTTCAGAGCATTTCCTAAGCATAGGGATGGGGAAAAAAATTTGATTTTCTGACCCTTCTTGTTTATTGATTGCATTTAAGTGCTTATTGATTTGCATAGTTACCTATTTCCTAGGAGTAGGGTGGCCTTGTGGAAATATTAACTTGCTGTTGGACCATGCTGTTGCATGATTCGTATTACTAGGAATTACGTGCTGTGGATACAGCATATCTGTAGGAGGTTTGTTTGCCTGCAATTGATAGTAACATGAGCTCAGCCTAGATCTGATGAAGTTTCACATTTCTATTTCTTGAAGCATTTTTTGCAGTTTCACCTTGGCTAATTTGTTACAAAGATGTACTAAAAGAGAGAGAGTTTCTGAATGGATGGAAAAGCACAGCCAGAGCATTTGTTTTACGGGTGCAGATAGCATTATCTTTCCTAATTCAAATGATAGACATTGCTAAAGATTGTTTAAAACCACTGTGCAGGAGTCATAATATCATTAATTACGCTGCAAATACCAGGTGGTGTTTCAAATATGTAACAGTAATGATTAACTCTGAAACGAATCACGGCTAATTTACCTCTTTGAAGGCTAATTGCAGGACTTTCAAATACAGAACATCTGGTAAACGCAAAGTCTCCACAGACAGAGGCAATTTTTCCACTAACCTGTTGTTATAGGAGCCGGCAACACAACCTTTCTCTTTTGAACACGTTCTGACTTTGTGCTTTTCTTATCATTATTCTCTTAATAAACTGTCAAAGAATTATTGCTGAATATGTTTGCACCCAATAAACTGCTGGAGAGGGGCCAAACGCTGCCAATGCCCCTCACGTGCTTCTGCTGAGGCCATGCAGGCATGAGTGTGGGTATAAATCAGCCCTTTACCTCACCTGTGGTCGGTGGTGTTGCTTTTACTAATACACCTGTGCCTTTTTTCATGACGCACAGGTGAGAAAAGCCAGGAATTTCACTTAGCACTGACTTCACCTGCAGCTTGCCCGTGGCACAGGAACTGTTTCAAAAGAATGTTTGTGTCAGGAATGATAAAAACTCTCTCTTGCTCTATGTTGTAGCGTTCCTTGCTGATCAGGGGTTCCTTGTCCACCCCAAGAGGCAGTTTTGGGGCTGTATTTTTCTCCCCATCAGCTTCAGGGTCCCTCCCTCCCCAGGAAGTGTGCTGCACCTCCAGAGTATGGTCTGAAGGATCTCGGGCTGCATTAAGTGATTTGAAAGAAAAAGATAAAACTGATAAGGAAAATGCTTGCATACCAGTGTGTAAGCAAAACAAATTTTCTAGAAAATTACAGTATCGTTACCAAGCCAGCTATGAAATTAAGGAAAAGAACAGGCAAGCTTTCTGAAGCTATACACCAGCTGATGTGGATTGAGCATGACTTCAGGCAGAGCCAGAGCGGGCTAAAATACACCACTTTTTATGAAAACAGCAAGAAAGTAAATTCTGAGCTAGAAAAGGAATATTGCCAGGCACAGAGGAAGCTCACCATACCACACCACACCACACCACAAAAAGCTGACTGTGTTTCCCCATACAGTATTTGAGATATTCCTCCTAGACGTTTTCTTTGTGAAAGTTCCTACGTTAACATCTACAGTTTTATTCTAATTCAGTGGGACTCATCTGCCTTGTTTGCTTGAACATTTTAGATAATCCTGCTTGACCTTAACTTCCCCTAAAAACATTCAGACTTGGTCTGGTCTCCCTTGAGGAAGTGGGTGCAGGTCTCATAGGTCCAAAGCTCATATGCCTAACACCCAGTGACAGCCCAGGCCATCAGCACTCTGAATATATTCCTGGAGGCTTTCATCTCTTCCCAAACCTCGGGTGCCTGAGGCACCTATTACTAAACAAAAGTCAGACAAGATATTCTAGTATTCTTGCAGATCTGTAGCCTCTGGAGTATATCCTGCTTCCTTTTCCACCCAGGAAAGTAGCTGAGAGCCACAGCAAAGCATGAATGCAAATGAAGACTCTGCTTGACTCGCAGTGATTTGTGTTTTGACAGGCAGGGAGCAAACAACACCAAACAGTTCCCAATCTACAAAAGCAAACAAACAAAAAACAACCAGAAATAGCTGGTAAAGAGGGATTAGGGTGGAACTTTTCCCGTGTTAATTAGAAAAGGTCGAAGTCAGAGAAATTGCCTGCCTACCAGCTAAAAACAGTTTTTCCAGTAACGTTGTCATTCCTGCTTCTGTTCAGGATTTTGAATTGAATTTGGTTGCTCCCATACGTGACAGATAAGATGAATGTTTGAGAAATCCCAAAAGGAAATACAGAGCTATATTCCTTGAGCACTGCACACGGGGAGTCCAAAACACACAGGCTGTGAATCTGCTGCCTCTGGACTGCACCTGAGATGCATAAAATCACAGAACCACAGAATCATTAGGGTTGGAAAAGCCCTCCAAGGTCATCTGGTCCAACCATCCCCCTACCACCAATGTCACCCTCTAAACCACGTCCCTAAGCACCACATCCAACCTTTCCTTTTCTATCTCCTCCTGCATTTGCGCACAGACAGTGGGGTTTTGCCCAGAACCGCAAGGTTTCATGAAGTCCTGGCACTACAACTGGTCTGTCCCTCCCTTCATCCAGATAAAGCTTTCACATGGAAGCACTTCTAGGAAGCCAACTGCAACTGCAGACACAAGAGCTGCTGAAAACTAACAGCAAGAGATGGCTTCCCACATCAAGATCATTGTTAAATCCAGGCTCTGTATGTAAATGAAACACAGCTGTTGGCAACATCTACTGCTTAATGAAAAACGCCATGCTGTATTGAAGCCATCTGAATAATATTACTGAATATATCCCACAGACTTTCTTCATAATTTTCTTCAAGGAAAATGGCATTTTTGAAGGGCCTAGGCACAGAAAACCAATATAAACTCATGATATGATAAGAACAGATCTGTGTGTACATGCAAGACAAAGAGACGCTGCCCTTGTAGTCATCCCTCATAACCAGATGAAGCAGTAAGTGTTTTGACTGAGGAGTCAGTCAGCATTTTGTACTCTGTGAGAGTCTCCCTTAGGAAAAGGACACAAAAAGGCATTTTTTTTTTGCTGCAATGCTGTCTAAAGACAGCACACAGAGGCCCCATACCCTAAAAAAAAAGAGCAGTGTATTGCTTGTGGCCTGAAATCCCTTCCCAGACTATGGTTTTCCTCAAAACTCTCAGCTTTCTCTGAAGGTCACCATACACAAGCTTTTCTGCTTGGTTTTATGCTGCTTGATCTGTATCTTCTGTGATATTTCTCTCTTTTTTTTTTTTTTTTTGACAGTCCTGACAGCTCCAATTGCCTGCTTATTTATTAGACCCCCAAAGAGAGCTGCTGGATTGCAGTGAGTGGATGAATAGAGAGGGAGAAATGAAATCTGCATCAACCCTGGCCATACATTCCATACAGCAAAGGGACCATACGTTCACCACTTTGTGCTGCTGCCACATCTCATCCTGAGATGGACCCACTCACCCTCCTTTGGCTTCCCAAATGACCCATGTTTGGGGCAGAGGTTCCCATCGTTTTGGGTCCCTGTGGCTTTCCACATATGCCACCTGGGTATGGCAGCTACATGCAGTTCTCCTGGAAATGATGTTCTCACAAAAGCCAGATCACAAAGCCAAGCATGCTACTCAGACAGGATAATCAAGGTGAAAGAAAAGCAACGTCGCACACAGAAAAACAGGAGGAAAGCTGGGGAGCTTACCGGCAAGAAAAATGTCCAGAATAGAAAATGAGACAATCAAGACCACAGAGCAATCAGCTGAGGCCATGGGCATGATTGCCAGACTGCCCCATAAGCCTGAAGGGTCCAAGGCTGTTGTCAGCTGATGGGAATTGCCACAGCTCTACTGAGGCCAAGCTGGGGATTTGCCCATTTATTCATAAATCCTACACATTGCATGCTGCCATTCACTTGACAGTGTTTTAAACACTGAAATCCCACAGTTTTCTCCATGTCTTTTAGAAAGAAATCATCAGCTTTTATACCAGTGTCTTAAAAAAGACCAGTTAAAGCTTAAAAACTTGTGTTGATGCAGAAATCAGAAGAAATACACCTCATTCAAAGAGCACTTTTTTGTTTGGAGAGCAAGGAGAATTTGCATACTGTTATTCCCTCCTTTCAAAATCTGTTGCCTTTTTTCTCTATAAGAAAGGTAAGAGATTTCTGATATTGTTTGGAGTTCTCCTTTTCATGCAAATGCTTCTTTCACTTATTTTCTGTGTACTGAAGTAGGGTATAATTGCAGTCACCATTTGTTTAAACAAGATAAAGTTATGCAGTACCGTATAATATTATACATACACTATAAATAGTCCATTTATTATTTCCCTAGAGGCATAGGCGTTGTACCTTAACTTCAGCCATGGGGGCTGGTTTCCAGCAGCACACCAGTTGTGTCGGGTAGGTGTTCAATAGGGGGAAGGACCCTCCACGGGTGGGGTGAGCCCACTTGTAATCATGGCTCTTACCAGCTGAAGGAGGCTGATTGAAGGAGCTCCCAGGAGCTTTAGTGGTTGCTGGCACGTCTTCTCAAAGTCCAGAGCTTATTATATATTTATATTTATTATGCTTTATGTATCACCATGAGTGCTGGGAAGTCTGTGATCCCCACTCCTTCACGCATTTCAGAAATGAGCTAGCACACACTTTTTCCCTGGAGTCCCAGGTGGTTCTCCCTCTGCAGTGCATGTAGGTGTTGGCAGGTTAACCAGAGAAGGGTGAGGGGTAAGATGCTGTAAAAAGCCTTAAAAAAAAAAGCAGCAAAACAAGACCTAAATCTACTCTGATGTTATGCAGGATCTAAAAACCATTTGTCTTTTTAACTTGGTCAAATTCTATTTGAAAAAGGGAATCCTATGCACAAAGAAATATTGCCATGCTAGTTACATTGTTATACACGCAGAGAGATCACATTCATTACTGTGAGCAGACTGATACATTACTTACTCCATTTCATCAATGGCTGTGGCAGTGCACACAGGAACAAAAATAAATCCTAATGAACGCCATGAGGACAAAAACTTGTATTGAAGTGCAGGACATAACCCAAGTAAGAAAGAAGAGCTGAGAAAAAACAAGCAAAATTGGCAAATATTTACTAACAAAACCAGAAATGCTCAGTGACCCACCCCTACTGGAGGGCCAAGAAGATGATCAGGGGGCTGGAGCACCTCTCATGTGCAGAAAGACTGAGAGAGCTGGGGATGTTCAGCCTGGAGAAGAGAAGGCTACAGGGAGGCCTTATTGCAGCTTTTCAGTACTTACAGGGGGCGTGTAAAAAAGATGGAGAGCAACTCTGCTCAATCAGATAATGACAGGACCAGGGGAAACGGATTTAAACTAAAAGAGGGGAGATTTAGATTAGAGGTTAGGAAGAAATTCAGAGGGTGGTGAGGCCCTGGCACAGGCTGCCCAGAGAAGCTGTGGATGCCCCATCCCTGGAGGTGTTCAAGGCCAGGCTGGATGGGGCTTTGGGCAACCTGGGCTGGTGGGAGGTGTCCGAATGCGCTCAGCCCTGCACCAGCCCATGCCGCGTGGCTCTGCCCTCTCAGCAACACAAATGCAGCTCTCATGCCTCTGGCTGCCAGCAGTTTTTCCTCCACTACCAGGGTTTACAAGACTTCATGTAAAGCTCAGTGCTAAAGCGCAAGCAAGAAAGGAATCCCTTCACAGATCAAAACCCCATCCTGGCTTGCCTTGTTTTATTGCACACTGTCATTTCTGTGATTGCTCCTTCTGGCGGAGCTCCATTGTCTTAAAATAGACTATCTCTGAAGGGCAGTCATTAGAGTCAGCAGTTTATTTTGAACAGCTACAAGTACCAGGCGTCTCAGGAGCCCAACAGCTTTTTCTTTTCAACCCTACGATCAAGACAAATCTTCCTGGTGCATTTCTGTACCCAACATCTTCCTGGCTGAACCAATGCTCCCATCATTTTTCTTTCATTTTTCCAATTAGATGAAAGAATTTTGCATGGGATTTCCTGTAATGACAGTTATTGTCGCATCTATACAGGCACCTATCAACAAACTATGGTGATGACATGAAAGGAAACTGAGCCCAAATATTGCAGGCTCAGGTAATTAATGTAATATGACAAAAGCTTTCTGAGTCTTTTGACCTTCTATATTCTCTTCCAGTGAGTTCCCTGTTTTGACCACTGGGCTATAATCTCATGATACTTCCCACAGCAGGAAATAGGTGTCCTAAAAGTTATTAGGAGTCTTAAGGAAATGAAGTCATTGAGGTCCTTGCTGAGTGAACACAGCATTATTCACACACACAGAATTTAGCGCTTGCTTAAGTGTTTTTATCAAGGGTGGTTGAAGGAAGGAGACATCTCACTCAAAAACATGCTGCATAATTAGAGGTGAAACAATGTCATGCCCCTTCCAGGACACTGAGATTAAAAAAGATCTGCAGTCTCAACCCATCTTTCTATGCATGTATATGATTTCAGTTCCTGCCACCCTTACGTCCTTTTGCAATGCTCCCTCTCACTCCTCAGATGCTTTCACACCCACTGCTAATGTATCTGGTCAAAAACGAAGTAATGCACTTTTGCTGAGGCATAACATCTTCCCTCCTCTGGGCTGATTTCATCTTTTCATCTCCAATTCACACCATTGCATCTAATTTCCAACCAGCACTTTAAAAGTAATCCAGCTTGAAAAGCTATTTTAAAAAGATTTCTGCTTTTTAAGGTTGTTGCTGCTCAGGTAATTTTCCTGATGACTTCGAGGTTGACTTGGAGCAGTACAGTGCAGGTGGAAAGAAGGAATCAAGGATGTCAGTGCCAAGGCTTCTCAGTGCCCCAAGGACAAGCTGATTATACCTTTCAGCAATGCCTTGGGGAAAGTCAGTGAGTGATGTAACAGCAAAGCTTCCTTCTAGTTGTGAAAATAAAAATGTCTTTAGACAAGCAGGATGTTTTTAAGGCTCTGTGTTATAGCAGAGGTTTAAATACAAGCAGAAGCCTTCCAATCTGCAGATCACTTTACCAGTGGTTTGTCTCCTCTGTGTGGCATGGGAACACAGGGCAGTGACTGTCTATTTGCTGTCGGTCTTTCTATATGACAACATATGATTACACAACACAAAAGATGGATTCGTCTGAACCTTAGAAAGTACTTAGAAAAATATAAGACTTCTTGGAGAAGGGTTGTGCTATTTTCACATTTCCAATACAATGACCGCTGAGATTGAGCACTTGCTCCTGGTTTTGACAGCCAATTGACTCCCCTATTTTTCCTCAGCTACTTTTGGAAATTCGTTCCTATGTTGCTTGGCAGCCCTGACCCCTGAAGGGAGCTGCTCCTTCTCCTGCTTTGGCCTCTTCTGTTGCCAAAGGTTTTCAAGACATGAAGATGAGAAAACAAAGGATATGTTGAACAAGATTTATTCAGCAGTTCATGTCACAGAAGCACAGACCCATGTAGGCTAGAGGGGACCTCCTGAGGCCACCTGGCACAGACCCTGCTTGAAGCTGGGCTAGTGAGAGCAGCAGCAGTGCTTCAAAAATCCCCAGGGATGAGGAGTCAGCAACCTCTCTGTGCTACGACAGTGTGCTCCACTCTTTGACCACTCATTAGGTCTACTGTGGCAAAATTTGGTAGAAAAAGCATTCCCCCCTCCTTTTTTTTTTCCTACAAACTTTGTATTATTTTGCAAGTTTAAAGGGGGGATTTCCCTTTGCCAAAGGGAAATGAGGTGGGAGGCTGTGTTACAAAGGTAGCTGGCCACAACCAAACCCACATAACCCCAAATACCCTAGGAGGTGCTGTGTGTAACGCCATATCAATTCCTGATTTTTGGAGACTATAGCAAGTTTGTTTTCTGTACCTGAGCTTTTCTGCCAGAATGCTGAGCACTACCAACTGTACCAGGACTCGGTAGCCACTTCTAAAACATCTTAACCAAGAAGTGGAAGCAATTATTGGACGTGTGTGATACCCTGAGCACTTCTCCCACTCAGATGCCAAACGACGAGATGTCAGCTCGTGCTGTCAGAGCAGCCCTCCCTGTGGGGCACCTCTGCAATGCGTCGGTCTGTAGCCCTGGTGGCGAGGTCTCGGTCAGATCAGGAACTGTGACCAGGCAGCACCAGGCAGTCTGTGCTTAATTAAAAACCCGTCTGGTTTTAATGTTCAAGGTGTTAATTTACAGTGATTGGTGACATACAAGGATCCAGGGGGAAATGTACAGTGCGTAGAGTCCATGGCGAATCATTGAACTGCCTTTGTTTTTTAGGAAGATGTTCATCTGTCTGCAGTGTCTCCTTCCAAGGATACTCCATTGAATTTTTTTTTTTTTTTCCTTCTGACTGGAAGGACAACAAGTACTCACAATCTGTTCCTGCTCATTTTGCTTCTGGTAGCCAAAAACACACCAAAAATACCATTCATCTGCTCATAAGGATTACTAATAGCCTTGCACTGCCTGCAATATTTTTTTCAGAATGAAATTTAAGTAGGTCAGGAAGTCCACACAAATAAATATTTGTATTCATTAAAGACAGGTACTTTTTGCTGAGTTACCTGTTTCCTAGTTCTCAATTTATGAGACCAAGCAACATGACCACGAAGCCCAGGTGGGAACAGGCATCACCAAGGGGTAAGGCAATACCCTGTGGAGCCAAACACAGGCATTTTGGTTACTGGAGCTAGAGACAAAGAGCTACTTCCCATCATACATGCAATATTCGTACTGACTTAGTGTGGCATGAAGAACACGGGGTGGCAGTGTTTTTCTTAACCCCCGTACCCTGTGTGGGTGGATTCATGTGGCCATCTCTCCAGCTCCATGTGCATAGCTCCAGTACACGTCCCTCTTCAGCCTGAACCTTCTTTCTAGCAGCCTTGAGAAAAAAAAAAAAAAAAAAAGAGAGAGAGAGAGAGAGAGAGAGAAAGAAAAAAAAAAGTGATATGCATTGCAGATTAAAACAGTTCCAATTGTATTTGGTAGAAGAAACTGAGTCCTTCAAAATACCACGCAGCCATCCATCCCTCTGGCACTCATTTTGAAACTGTGGAATTTTTATGAATGAAAGCCTGATCCAAAGCACACTGAAATCAAGGGGAACATTTTGTTTGTCTTCGGTGGATTTGGATCAGCTGCATGATAGGCTAAAGGGATTTGCACACATCCAGCAAGAGCTTGAAGACAATTAAAAGCTTATCTGCAAAAACTGGGCCTGCGAGATCCTGTTCTAAGGGAATGCCACTTGCACTTGTAAGATAGTTTGGTGCCTGCTTTCCTGCCTAAGCAATGAAATAAACCTGATGGATTAACTACTATATCAAATGTAAATACTCTCCTGGAAAATAAATAAATAAATAAATAAAGCCTACCATTCCCTGAAGATTTCCGTCGTTGAATCCTCTAATAATTGAGGCTACTGTGCCAAGAAAAATTTGCACGCTCCTTAGCAATTTATTGGAGTGTCTGAAAGACTACCTGTTATCCTCTTGCTACAGCCTTTAATACCAACTTGCAGCTATCTCAGAAATTACGTAGGGAATTAGCAGAATTTGTGTGCACTCGTCCTATTAAAATTATTGCTGCAATAGAAGGACCATCTGTCCATTTAATGTGAGAACCTGCTTTAAAATTACCTAGCTCTTTTCTCAGCTAAGTTTGTATATAACATGTTCTTAGAAAAGAAAAGGGCTTTTTCCCTCTTTTTCCTCCCTCCCTCCCTCGGTCCCTTCCTTCCTTCCTTCCTTCCTTCCTTCCTTCCTTCCTTCCTTCCTTCCTTCCTTCCTTCCTTCCTTCCTTCCTTCCTTCCTTCCTTCCTTCCTTCCTTCCTTCCTTCCATACTTTTTGGCTTTCTGGCCAGAAGGTCACTGAAGGGATAAGCCCTGGAGCCATGCAGCACCCTGTGTGTACCGAGCCACTTCTAGATGTGCACAAATCTCCAGAAGGCAGCTCATACCACCAAAAATCTTCATCAGAAATGACATGAATATTAACTATTGTTAACATGAATGGCCAGTCTGGGCAGGACTTCAGGAATAAAGCTGCTCTGAAATATCTAGTACACACCCACAAGAGCTTTTCTGGCTTCTGTTTATCTTCTGTGTGTGTGGAGGTGCTTATTACCATTTACATATAACTTCAGCTTGTTAAACTGTAATTTGCCTGCTTCCCAAATTAAAATGGACAATGGGAATATGGACATTTTCCCAGCTCACAGTGCATTGCTGGCCATGTGTTTAAAAGTGTTGTTCCTCTGACAGTAATAATGTCAGTGGCTGGAAAGAGAAAATATAATTAGCTCACAAAGAAAACAGAAAATCTCCCCTGTCAGGCCAGGCCTGATTCAGCAATTTCATCACTCATGGCCAGCCAGCTGACACAAAAGGGATGGTGAGGACTTGCTAAGTTTCTTTTCATTTGGTTCTAGCTTTCAGAAGGCACGTGCAAACCTCAGATGGAAAATGAAACAAGCAAGTGAGCAACATGGGGCTGCCATAAATATATAAGTGGCAGGCTGCCATAAAAGCAGAGGTTGGTGCAGGTTAGCAAATGCCATCTCCTGCCAGGTTGTCCCCATGGCTGCGTGCATCATCGTGCTCCTTGGGCTGCCTGCCCCTTGTGCTCCCACACCTGCAGCACTGGGTGTTCAAAGGGATGTAAAATCCCTGCGTACATCTTGATGTGCCCTTAGGAAACAGCAGGTAGCAAGGGCTGTTTCTGCTCCTTGTATTTCTGATACACCCAGCTGGATTGTAGTGAACAGCTGATGCATCTCATGGCTTGTACCTCAGGCACAGCACAACACCTCTGGGCTTTCCCTCCCCTAAAGAAGGCGCTGAATCCACCCTGCTACCACGCTGAGGGAAGACAGCAAATTGTGTGAAATCTCGTAGTAACTCCTCCATTCATAGCCAGCAAGTTTGTCAAACAAGCAGTCCTGAGAAATGCCCACTTCATTTCCAAAAGGTTTGAGGAACATAGGGGCTGACCATTCTCCTTTTGAACATGAAGATGAAAAGAACAGAAAACTCACATTACCTCCGAGAGCCACAACTGCTTTTCTACAATGAACACCCAATTATAAGTCCTTAAGCTGGTCAAAATTCAGAATTTTGTTATCACGGGTAATTCTGACTTTTAAAAGAGTGGGTAATTCTGACTTAAAAAAAAAAAAAAAAAAAAAAGTGTCCTGAAAAATAGTTAACTGAGGTTGAGTTTTCTTCAGAAGTGGGACCCTAATGAAAATCTTATGTTCGTTACTTTCCTTCTGTTTTTGCCAATAGAGATGTCTTCCCACGGAGTGTTTCAATTTTGCTGAACAGGAGTTTCCTAGCAGTGAATAATGCTCTGCCAGAAAATGTACAACCGTTTTTTATTAGCACCAAAGCAAAAGTCTCTCTCCAGCAGAGGAACAAGGTCATTTTAGCCTTCAGCTTTCCCTACAGAAGAGAAGGGTTTTGCACTGCTTTGTACTGTGATCCAGCACCAGGTATTTTGCTGGAAACACCTCACCACTGCACTAATGTTGGTAGAGCACGGACATTCAAGGCTTGTTCAGCCCTGGATCTTTGAGCTGATTGTACAAATCATCCCTTAGGGAGTGATAAGGGAGCCTCTCATTGGGATTTGTTCTGAAGGGAGAAATCAAGATCTCTTGGCTGCCTGGCTGGGCAGGGAGAACAACAGGGGGGCCGCTGGTTGTGGCTTGCTGTGCAGAGGAAGCACAGGTGTGTAATGCAAGTAGCGGAGGCTAATCAAGTCTCCTTTTTTCTTGCTAATATTTAGCTTAATAATTAAGCTGTACTTGGATTAACCATACCTGGCCAAATGAAAATAACACAGCATTAGTGAACAACATTAATCTGATGAGCCAGGGATCATGGGAACACTGAATGCAAATGGGGTTGGGGTAAAACTGTCCATAAATCCCTTCTGTTGAGTGACCGAGTGGTAAAACACACCAAGAACTCCTGAGAAAGTCACCTGCTCCAAGTCATGATTCAAACCCTACAAAGTTGGAGATGACCTCTGAACATTTTTCAAAGTAGTAAATGCTTGATGCCTTTTATGTGTTTTTTGTGCCTTTCCAGCACATTATCACAAGCAGCTCTCTGCCACTTCATTGCATTTCATGTAACTCCCCTCACAGCCCCATCTTAGGGCTGGAGGAGTTAATTGTGTCAGATTTGACCAGGTAATCAGAAGACTGCAGGAAGGGTGCTGAATGCCATTCAGGCTTCATGATAACACAGCAAGAGCTGGGAACACTGCTGAGCTATCTCTGGGCAGCAGAGCATCTGGGCAGGAATAGCTCTGCACCCCCACACGAGGCCATGGTGTCAGCAATTTCTTTGAGAACTAAAAAGCAATTTTGGGGTTACAAAGGACCATGTCTGCCAATGTTTTCACCCCTCCATAAACCTGAACTCTTATTTCATCCTAAGCTGAGTTTCAAAATGTCTTCAAGCAATGTGTTCAGCTTGCCTGCTGCAAAATGTTACCACTGCCTCGCCTGGGAACCCTGAAAGTGAGCCTGTCCCATGGGCATTCACAGGGACATCTCTGGGGGCATCTGATCCAGCCTTCACATGAGTTACAACATCCTGGGCCATGCCAGGGTCTGCCACCTGTGATGGAGGTGACTCTGTGGCCATCTCCCTCATTGTTTCCTTGTGCCTGCTAACATCAGCTCATATCTCTTCTGTCCCAGTGCCAGGAAAACTATCCTGGGCAAACCCATGGCATTAAAGAACAACAGCATTGCATTTATTGTCACAACACAGCTAAACAAAAAAAAAACATAACCCGCAAGGAACTCCCTGCTGAGCCCTAAAGCAGAATCTTGTGTTTGCAGTGAGTTTAGCAAATAGAAGCATGGGGTCATTTAGAGAAACCAAGAACCATATGAAGTCTTGCAGGCAGTTCTTGCTCTCAGACGTGACCAAATACCCCACCCTCCTGCAGAAGGGTTCCTCTCTGAAAAAGGCAGGAGTGCCCACAGCAGCACTGCAGGCAGGAATACAAGGATCAGCATGAAGCAGGTGATTAAAGTGCACCAGGGCACCAAGAAAAATCATCTCTAGTCAGCTGAGTGCCAAAGCTGAGAAACAGACACCATTTACAAGGTACACCCAAGTTTGGGAATGCAATTGCAGGTAAAATAGTCAGATAGACAAACAAATAGGCTTCTGCTTGAGAGATCTGCAAATCACATAACCCATCTGCAGCAAACCGAGCAAGTTAAATTGGTTTTGGATTTGCTGAGAGATCTTTAGAAAAATTATGTTTTCTTTTATTTCTCCATGGATGTACATTTTCACAGCTCTACCTCCCACAGACAAGATTGATAGTCAGCAAAGTGTAATGCTGAGAACAACACGGGAGAACAAAGCCACTGCCTCAACATTGATGCATGTGTGTGAGCTCCTGTCCATCCTCTACGGGACCATCCTATAATGCTTCATTTTTACATCAAAATTTATTGTGTACAAAGACTGACAATAGAAGGTTTAAAATTGGCCTCCAGTTTGGGGCACTTGAGTTTGGTTGCTTGGTTTTGGTGAACACTGAGACACACCACTGATGCTATAGGTGATATTTTTATAAGAAAAGGAATGGGTTTTATGCTATAGGTAATACTTTTATAAGAAAAGGGATGGGTTGTATGATGGGTTCTGGGCAGTGAAAGACCCTGATTCCGGATTCATTTTAATCACTATGTGCACATGCCAAAAATCAGAGATGCCCAAAAGGACAAAGAGTAGGGAAGATGTATTGAGTTGTTTTGTTTTCTAATCACTGGCTTTGGAGGAAAAAATAGTGAGAGAAATTACATGGTGATGCTCCTTGACAAGTGATGCTATCATCAGCAACAAGGAGGTGTTATTTATTGACCACAGCTAGAATGAATAAAGCTGATCTTAAGTGGCTCTTGTTCTCTTCTCGCTGATACAGTAACACTTACAACACTGGATGGCTGCTCAAATGTTCCCAAGGCCACCACAAAGAAAGGGAAGGCTTTGTCACCTTCCTACACAAGTCTATACAGGGAAATGACATGAATATCTGCAGCGTTACTAGCAGGTAAGGGACTCTCTGTTTCAAGTTATGTTTTCCTGGACCTCTTCAGTGCAGTCAGCTAGCGTTAAAATGTTGGAGGGACAGGCTGGACTGCTGAAGCACAACAGCAGCAGATGCTTATTTGTTCTTTTATGTAATCACCTCCATCTCAGATTCTCAAAAATGCCCAAGTATCTAAAGCCCATTAAAATCCACGTGAATTTATATCGATCACCTGAAGTTGCAGACCCCTTCTGCAGGGGTACCTTGGCATAAACTTTCACCAAGCACTCCACACTTCTTGCTGCAATTAAATTTGGGTGGATCTAGAGGGATTTGCTTGCATTTGCTGATGATTATATTGCAATTTATTACTAATTTATCTAGCAGCATTCTACAAATGAAAACCAAAACAAGGCAGATCACTCTCTTAAATGGAAATTTCACAGCCAAGTTACTGTGACAAGAAATTGCAAGTAGTGGTGCTTTCTGTTTAGATGAAACATCACATTGCTGAGCAAGATGAAACACTGAATAATGGTGATCATGCAAAGAGAAATTGTTATTGGACTGCCAGTCTCCAATTTCTTGTGCCATTTTTAATTCACAAGGCCATATTTTAGCCATTTATGCCAATGAGTGTTGTAGGTAAAGTCCAGTGGCAGCTTTTCTCAAGAAGGAGAAAAATTCCTCTTTCTCCCTCTTGCTCCAGGACAGCTGTTTTCCAAAAATCAGGTAGCTCATCAGCAACTGATGCAGTAGGATGGTCAAAAGACATAAATGCTCTGTTTTAGTGCATTTCTGGTGCCACCATTCGTCCCTTCACGTCTCTCTTTGTTGTTTGCCAGTTCCCATGGGATACAGGTGAGCATTCTGAAGGACAGCAGCAAGTCCAAGTCCAGCTGGTAGGGGATGCACAGCTGGGGCTCAGAGCTCCCCAAACTGCCCTGCTTCTCAGTAGCTGTGAAACTCCTGCAGGCAACAGGAAGCTTCTTGGAATGAAGTCATGCCCAAGAGGAAATTTCATAGGAGTTTCCTTTCTTCTCTCCACTTCTCTTCCCCATTTCCTTCTACTGCTTTTCTTGCTCTGCTTTTGTTCCCTTTCAGCTCTTACTGCTTTTCCCTCATTATTTTTTCCTTATGGGTCTTTTTAATCTTTACATAAAAATTTCCCTGGAAATACCATGACAGCTTTGGCATTTTAGTCAGCAGAAATCTGCAAGGCAATAACCTTGTCTATTATAAACAAGAAAGAATGAAGGAGCCAGATAATTTAATTTGAACATTTCTCCATTTTACCCAATACTGTAATAACAGGGTTCAACTGAAAGTAAATATTTTGTGCTTTCCAACTTGCTGATGCATTGTACAAAATTTATTGAGTTACACTGCATCTTTTTTTTTTTTTTTTTTTTTTTTTTTGGAAGAGAGTGTAAAAATAATATTTGTCTCATTCCTAATTAATTTCTGAGATAAAAGTACTGTGATGGACTACCAGTTTGGTATGAATCATGATATCTACTCTTTTCATGTCTTTTGCACTGCAAATGTACACCATATAATTGCTGATAAGTAAATATAAAAAATACAGTAAAAAGAAGTTTCTTTCAAATATAGCCAATGTGAAAGGAGATAATAGCTCATTGCAGGTTACAGAGATACCATCTGCACAAAGAAATGATGAAGGCAAAGTCTGCATCCAGTATTAACTGTGAACCTGAAGGTCTGTCAAATCCAGGCAGCCTGAGGCTGCTTAAAATTTAATAGCGCTTCCCTGAAAAAGTCTAAATAATCCAGCTGTCCTCAGGCAGCTTCAAAGATGGGATGCCACCTATTGTAAGAGTGCCGTTTACCTGCCATGGACACTACGTGCACATAGCCTGACATCTGTAGGTGAAAACAATCACAAAATCTAACATGAAGCATGACTCCAGGCAAGTTAACTGGCTTAGGAGAGGAATATTCTGTGGAAAGAGAAAAATACCGTCAAAGCTTACCTTATCAGAGTAATGAGGATAAATCAATCCCCGAAGAAATTCTGGGAGTAGTTTTCAGAGCTTCTTCCCAGATCTGTTGGATCTCTGATTACTGGAATTTTAAAAGGTGTTTAATGTACCCTACAAGAATGCTGAGATGATGTTGTAATGTTAATAGATGATGCCAAATACTCCACAAACTATGTCATGTAAGAAACTCTAGCCTTCAGCATAGCCGCAGTACTCAAAGACCAGATATAAAGCCCTGATCTAGTTCTTAAATTCCAAGACACATTTGATGTCAGTGTGATTTGCCATTTGAATGAAAACACCATTTGGTTTACAAGTGATAAAGTGAGAATGACCAGCCAGAATACTGCAGGTGAGTGATATTTCTGCTGGGGAAAGAATGGATTAGGATGCTCTGATACTAATTTCACATTGGTAGCACCTAGAAACTTCATTTACTCTCCACTGAACTGTGTCTCTTATTCTCCGTGATGAAGGATTTAGGAGAGTTACTGGGACAGAAATCATTCTGCAAAGCTCAGACCACTGTGTCTAATGGTTTGGGAGGCATTTAAAATGCTTTTGAAGAAGCAACTTAAATGCATAAGCTCTAAAATACACAGAGAAGCAATGAGATGAGAAATACAATAAAATAGCAAAGTATTCCGTGAAAAGAATCAGAACAGTTTGGGTTGGAAGGGACCTTAAAGAACATCTACTTCCACACACCCTCCACCCCCACCATGGGCAGGGACACCTCCCACCAGACCAGGTTGCCCAAAGCCCCATCCAGCCTGGACTTTAACACCTCCAGGGATGGAGCATCCACAGCTTCCCTGGCAACCTGTGCCAGGCCTCACCACCCTTTGAGTGAAGAATTTCTTCCTTATAGCTAATCTAAATCTATCCTCTCTGAGTTTAAAACCATTACACTTTGTCCTATCCCTACACTCCCTGACAAAGAGTCCATCCCCAGCTTTTCTGTAGGCCTCCTTTAGGAAATGGAAGGTCTCTATAAGGTCTCCTTGGAGCCTTCTCTCCTCCAGGCTGAACAATCCCAAATCCCTCAGCCTGTCTTCACAGGACAGGTGCTCCAGCCCCTTGATCATCTTCACAGCAATCTTCTGGACTCACTCCAACAGGTCCATGTCCTTCCTGTGCTGGGGGCCCCAGAGCTGGACACAGCACTCCAGGTAGGGTCTTACAAGTGCAGAGAAGAAGAGAATCACCTCCCTCACCTTGCTTTTGATGCAGCTTTCTGATGGTTGGCTTTCTGGGCTGCAAGCACACATTGATGGCTCATGGAGAGCTTCTCATCAACCAACACCCCCAGGTCCTGCTCCTCAGGGCTGTTCTCAATCAATTCCCTGCCCAGCCTGTATTTGTACTTGGGATTGCCCTGGCCCAGGTGCAGGACCTTGCACTTGGCCTTATTGAACCTCATAAGGTTCTCACAGGCCCACCTCTCAAGCCTGTCCAGATCCCTCTGGATGGCAGCCCTTCTTTCTTACATGTCAGCCACACCACCCAGCTTGGTGTCATCGGCAAACTTGCTGAGGGTGCACTTCATCCCACTGTTCATGTCACCAACAAAGGTGTTAAACAACACCGGTCCCAATACCAACCCCTGAGGAACACCACTCATTACTGATATCCATGTGGACATGGTGTCAGTGACCATAACCCTTTGAGTATGACCATCCAGACAATTCCATACACACTGAGTGATCCATCCATCAAATCCAGGTCTTTCCAATTCAGAGACAAGGATATCATGCAGAAAGAGGGAAGTAGAGATAGAAAACCTCCTTGTTCAGGACTATGGAATTGGACCAAGATTTCTTTATTCTGAGTCTGAATTCCAAAACAGCTGCATAGCATCAACTTGCAGTTTCAGTTTTGAAAGCCCTAAGATACAGTTATTTGCAGAAAACCGGGGGAGACTTCTACATTGCCTGGCTTTGGGACAGGTGACCATTTAATAATGGGTTACTGAACTAATGGTATGAAAATGGAAGTGAACCATATACTTTCAAAGCATGTGACTTAGTATAATGTTGCTATAATATTCCTAAAGTTTTCTTGTTCTGTTTTACAGGAACTGTGCATCCTTCCTCAATCCATTGAACGATTTTATGCAGGAGGAATTATTGTAGATAGTTCATCCGCTTTTCTCTCACTCTTCATTTGCTTTCAATTGATTCATGCTCCATGGCAGTTCCTGGAAATTAAAATATGAATGAGAAATATAGGTGCCACACTAAAATTTACAGCTGATGAAGTGTGGTTTAATATACTAATTATTGTAGGCAAAGCTGAGAATCCCTATGGATCAAGCTGCATTATTACTTATGTCTAAGGATGGGGTTCAGTCCACCACATAATCCCATCTCTCAGGACACTAGGTGACTTCAATAGTTCCTTCTGTAGGTAACAGGGATAAATACACACCAGTAAGCACAAATTCCACCCACCTTATAGCTGTGGGACAAGAGAGAGTTTATATGAATTGCTCTCTGAAAATTTCTATCCTGCAGAATGTGGCTTAGGGGAATTTCAGCCCAGATATCTGTATTTAAGAAAACTATTAGATGAGATGAACCCCACCTCTCAGTGGTGACATGTTTGTACCATGACACAGGTGTTACACAGCTGTGTTAATACCTTGGGCATCAAAACTCTCATTCAATAGAGCCCACACATGCCTGCTAGTATTCATACTTGGTTGGGTCATTTTCACAGTTATCAGGTGTCTTTTCCCTTCTCTCCTACAGTTCTACCCCATTAATATCCTTTGTTTTAAGACATGCTGCTGCCAGCTCCTCACTAACCTATTCCTGCAAGCAATCTCCGAGTCCCCTCTTCTTCTTCATGAAGGATGGAAGCCTAATGACCTATATTTTCCATTATTTCCAGAAATATTTTAAACTTCAAAAAAGGAGCTGCATGATTTTTTCCCTTACCTCACTTCAGCTCTCATTCCTGAGCTCTCTTGGTTCCAGCTGCAAACTCCCAAGAGGAGGGCAATGCCAGTCTGGTGCCTGTGATTGCATGTATACCTGAGTGTACTCGATGATTCTTAGGGGTCCCTTCCAACTCGGGATATTCCATGTCTGTTGAACACATATAAGACAGTTATACACACAGATAGATTTTTATATGTACTGGGAAATACAAATTTAGCAAATGCAGAACAAAAGCCTTAATCCTGCAGACTCGTGTGTCCAGATGCAAAGATCCAGGTCACAGCCAGCCTGTGCAGCCCATAGTCCCACTGAGATGTCAGTGCATTTCATTCCCTCAGAGGCAGGAATTTCTGAAGCTTTCAGAGAGTCCAGCTCTTTACACAGATGCCCGCTGAGAGGAGTGAGATGACCATTTCAGCTCATAAGCCCTGGCAAGCATGACAGAATCAGTTTGAAATTTAGAAAATGGCCACTGTTGATGAGGTTTAAAAAACAAGATAAAACAAAACAACAAAAAAACAGCCAAGCTAACATGATTGTGTTGAGATCTTGGAACTGAACAAAATACATACTCTGCCTTAATATCAAACTCCAACATTGCTCTCAGGCTCTCAACCTTGAGAAGGGAACTAGAGAACATGAGAGAAAGCGAAGTACTTTTTTGGGTTTTTCACTCTCAGCAGTAGAAACCACTGCATTTGAGAAGCAGCAGGTGAGTTTTGATGAGCTCAAAATCTCCGGTCCTCCAGCATGTGATTTTCCTGGAGGGACTTGGCCATGAAAGTGCTCGCAGGAAAATGTGAATCCTTGCAAGTATATCTGGCAAGCAGACTGGTCTTTACAAAAACTTAAAGAATAAAACATTGTAAATATCATGTGATTTCTAAGAGCTGAAAAAAGTTACTAGCAATTATAATCTGCTCTATTGCATCTTTTAATAGCTCAGCAGGCAGCTTTTTCTGAAGCAAATTGGATTATGCAAAAGCACTAGAGATAATGTAAATGCAAAATGTATTGTAAAAGTGGGAAAAAGGATAAATAAGAGAGCATTCAAAAAATTAACAAAAAAGTGTCTGTTACTGAAAAGGTGCAAAGAAATTTCTGAAAAACCACTGAACTCCCTATGAACAACCTTTAGAAATAGGACAGATACAAATGGTAGATACAGGGATAGTTTTTGAAATGTTAGGATGGTATTGGCATTTCATACTTTATTCTTCTGTTTTAAGGGTAAAAGCATTCTCAACTGATGCCTTTTTAAAGCACTTAAAAGTTAATGGACTTAGTCCAGCACCATTAGTTAAAATGGGCATGAGTAAATTTCTACTCTGAGTAAAGAGACCAGTGCTAATGAGAGACCAGGGAGCTAAAACACCACTACGTACAGGTGCCTGACACCTCTAGTAATGGTCCCTGCAAAATAAGATCATAAGGTAAAAGGAAAGAATAAGTGGTCAACATTTCCCATTCTTATGCTGAAGGGCATTCAATTTCAACAGCATTCAGGGTTGCTTTTATAAGTGAAAAAAGTCAGCTTCTGGGAAAAAAAAGATGAAAGAAAATCATTCAGGACTAAATTCTTTATTAAAAATTCTAAGAATTCCTATTCTTCAAATGTTGTTGGGGACTGACCTTAAATATCAAGTCAAAGCTTGACTGCCTACACTGGAAACATTTGCAAATAAAAAGCTTGCGCTGTCCTGTATCAAGCCTCTAAATTTAATGATATCACAACAGAGTAAATTGCCCCTAGTTTTAAATTAAAAGCTTCCAAACTTATATGCATGGTACTGGTAATAGCACAGACAGATGCTAGTATATAATCAAATGCTAAATACAGGCTTTTAAAGACACTTTCTTACAACAGTTTTAGGAGTGTTTCCTTGAATATATATCATCTGATTCAAGGAAACTCATGTAAGACTCCTACATGTTAATGCGGTATGATTAAACATCGTTATTGCTGTTCCTTTTGTTGTTGCTGTTATTGTTTTTAAACTTGCTTGTTGTCAGTGGCTGTCCACACATGTAAAGGTATGCACAAGAAAGTCATAATGTGCAGACTTACTGAGATCAGTGTGCAAAAATTCATCACAAAAAAAAAAAAAAAAAAGTGTCATATGCAGTGTGGGTCCAAAGGAATTAACATTTGGCAGGGAAGCATTATGAAAAGAAGTTTTAGAAGTGCCAAACTTGAAGAGCGGAATTTGAATGAACAGGGAGAAGAACTGCTAAAAACACTAATGATGACAAATGGCAACCTGCAAGTTGTATTTTATTCAGTTGAAGTATAGGTGATTGGAAAAAAATGTTGCTTCTTTCCAGAAAGCAGTAGGTATGGCAACTTCACCTAGCATCTTTTTTTCACATCAGAAATGAAATCAGTGCTAATGATGTTGGGTGACTTTCTAGTGTAATTTCTTTATCTACTAAACATAAAATCCTCTTAATTTTAAGAAAAAATAGACAAAACCATGTGTAAAGCAATTTGTCTTTTAACCTCCCAAATGAGATTCTCCCCAAAAGAGCTCTGTTAGCCATAAGCTGCTCCCTTTGTTCTATCTTTGATCTCTGCTTCTTTGCTTCCGTCTCCCTACCTGGTCTCTTGCAGGAGTTTGTCCCCCTGGGGGCCTTCAATCTGACTCACTGGCCTCTCAAAACAGTCCTTATTCCAAAACTAAACACAGAAGAGCATAGAAAGTAATGTTAATGCTTCATCTGTGAAATAGTTTGGCTATTGAAAAGTTTAAATAAGCCCATTGTCTGCAAGAGACACATCTTCAGCTGGTCCCCATTTGGAGACAGAGTAACTGAGCTGATCCACACACTATCCTCCAGGATCATTTAATGCCACTGTACAAATCAGTCTTCAAGGCATCTTTTGAACAAAGTTTCTACATGACCCTTTGTAACTTTTTGTCCTCCCTAACAGTTTTACCATAACAACAGGGAGTGTTTTAGAGCTCTTAGATAACAGAGAGCTCACAGTCAGACATCAGATACCTCTTCTCACTTGCTGCCTTGCTTTCCACGGTGTTCACGCTGCTATTAGTGTCATATCTGGTACACAAAAAGCCAACATCAGAAAACTAGGAGGCCTAATTAACATGGGCTATGGGGCTTTGAGTCCAGTATGATCTACCAAAGTCTTTATCTGGAACAAGCAAACCTTTGCAAGACTCAGACATACAAGAAAACCCCAAGGAGACATTTTGAGGACAAAATCCCAGTATCAGGTAGGAACGTAACCTGTCTGGTAAAAGTTAGTTAAAACTAAAAGAAAGGAAGATTCATCCAGGAGTGTTCCCTATTCATGTAGTCCCATATCAGGAGAAGAGCACTGCAGAACAACCTCAGGCAGAGGCTCAAAATGAGGTGATTTCAATGTGATGATGTGACACTGTTGCGACTGATAGTGTAGTGACACCTGCTGATAAACACATGCATTGCAAATACTTGTTAGATGAATGGCGGGTTCACATCTTTTTTAGGTCTACTTTTTGTTCCTTTGAACCCACACAGCTTTCTCAACTACAGTGTTAACCAAAAGAGAACTGCCAAGAGCACCACAGACCCCCAGCCATTCCTCCAGTCTGTGCCAGGCTATCCCACTGCTTGACTACACGGAGCTCTTTTTGTCCTTAAATTTAATGCCAACCCTTTCTGGGGGGTCTGTCTTTGACTGCTTCCCAGTTATGTGAAAAAAGCTGCTTTGTTTATTGCCTCACTCAAGGGTGCAGAAGAATTTCACCAATTTGTGCGATTATCATAGAATCACAGAAAAGAATATCCTGAGTTGGAAAAGACCCACAAGGACCATCACGTCCAACTCCTGGCTCCACAAAGGGCAACCTAAGAGATAAACCATGCATCTAAGAGCATTGACCAAACACTTGTTGAACACCAGTAGGCTCCATGCTGTGACCGCTGACCCGAGGAGCCTGTTCCAGTGCTCTACCACCCTCTGGGTGCAGAGCCTTTCCCTAACCTCCAGCCTGACCCTCCCCTGTCCCAGCTCCATGCCGTTCCCTCGGGTCCTGTCGTTGTCCCCAGAAAGCAGAGCTCAGCGCCTGCCCCTCCACTCCCATGGTGAGGGAGCTGCAGGCCGCCATGAGGCCTCCCCTCAGCCTGCTCTGCTCTGGGCTCAGCAAACCAAGGGACCCCAGCTGCTCTTCATATAACTTGCCCTCTAGACGCTTCACCACCTTTGTAGCCCTTCTTTGGACACTCTCTAACAGTTTTATGTCCTTCTTATATTACAGTGCCCAAAACTGCACACAGTACTTGAGATGAGGCCCCCCTTAAGTACTGGAAGGCTGCAATAAGGTCTCCCTGGAGCCTTCTCTTCTTCAGGCTGAACAACCCCAGCTCTCTCCACGTCTCTTCATAAGTGAGGTGCACCAACCCTTTCATCACTTTTGTGGTCCTCTCTGGACTCGCACCAATATGTCCATGCATTTTTATGCTGGGGTGCCCCAGAGCTGAATGCAGTATTCCAGGTGGCATCTCACAAGAGTAGAGTAAAGGGGAAAAATCACCCCCCCAGTGCTCTCAATCCACTTGTCACTGGGTGACTGGTCAGATTGTCCTGACCCAGGTGCAGCACATTGCACTTCAACTTGTTGAAGTTCATAAGCTTCACGTGGGCCCACCTCTGAAGCCTGTTAAGATCCCTCTGGATAACATCTTTTCCCACTGAAGTGTCAGCTGTACCACTCAGCTTGGTGTCATCTGAAAACCTGCTGAGGGTGAACTCAGTTCCACTGTCCATATTACCAATAAAATTATTTAAAATATTAAAACCACTGCAACTATTGAAATATTTAAAATAGAGTAACTTTTTTTCGGTATCACAGTTTTTAGGTTGTGGATATTTCTTGACATTCTTACCCGCTAATGATATGAATCCTTTGTGTGGTTTTGAGTAAAACCATGTCATCTCTAGTTATAATGAACACCACCACCAACCATCACACTAGCAGGACAACTGTGCCACAAGATACAGCTCACCTGCAATAAGATGGCAGAGTTATTGCCTCATTACCTAAAACCTCAACTTTCTTGATACAGAAATGCTGATTAAATTTTTATCATCTCTTTTTTTCAACAAAAATGCCCTTGCACTTTTTGGTTCTATGAGTTGCTATAGTACTTCTGTCTAGCAGACAGTTGTAAGAGCCCCTTCAGTACACTACACAGTAGCTTTTGCCATTTCTAAGCTTCGCAGAATGTATTCTGCAGCATGTGCAGCTCCTGGGTTTCTGCTCATTAGCAAGGATCTTACTGCACAGCTGAAAATCCTTCTCTCCATGTGAGAACCAATGAGCCAGTCTTACTCAAATATTTACTATTTATAGCTTAGATTTTGCATTAGTAGCCCATTCTGGTCTTAATGAATGAAGAAGTTGGCACGGTTTGGGGTTTTATTTTATCCTGAAATTTGAATATTTTGTTTCTAATTGCAAACAGTACCCTGGGGTTATATCTTAGGCCAGAAATAGGATTCAGAAAAAAAAAGTTAGAGGGATATAACTACTTGTTTGGCCCTGAAAGCAGAGATTTACTCAGTCCCACTGTTTGATGTACTCCCATGCATTTCTACCAACTGGCTATACATGTCCTTAACCATGTGTTTAGGCTAAATTTCTACCTTTTGCATTGTTCGTGCAGCAGGGAGTCACTTCAGTTACTACCAGGCAAGGTTAATTTATATGGAGCCTGTGGATTCGGGCCTTGGAAGTTTCGATCCCTTTTTCTGGCTCTCCACAGAGCTTTGCACTGACCCTTATCAAGGCACTCGTTTGTTAGGTCCAGCATGCTGTTACTTCCTTCTGTTTTGCCTGCTGCTTTCTCAGTCATAAGCTCTTTTTGGTGTCTGCCTGATAGGCTTTTGGGGATTTTCCAAGGTCTACCCACTATAAAGAGTAGCTTGAAACCCACTGGAAAAAAAAAAAAAAAAAAAAAAAAAAAAAGACTTCTCAAAAGACAAGGGACCATTTTAACATCAAAAGAATAACAAGGTAATATTCAGGATTTTAAAAGGACATTTTATAAACATTTAGTTCCCAATAGTTACTACAACCTTAAAGGCAAACTGCTCTTGGTGCTCTATTAGTTCTATTCCTTTTGAACCTGTGGTTGAAATCAATCAGCCGAAAGAGCAGAAGGGCAGAAGACCTTTCATTTATGTCATTGTGCAGGATTTAGGGAGAAGTTGGTACGTTGAGATTCAGACTGAGGGACATCATACTAATGTAGTTCTCAAACTTAACCTGAACTGCTTTCACCCACCACAGGCTTTGTCACAGCTAGAGATATTTTCAATACAGGGCTGGAAGCTTGGAAACCCCAATTCTGAGCTATTACACAGAAAGTTTTCACATGCAACCAAGTTAGTTGGTCACAGCCAGTATCCTTCTGCACGTTAGTGTCCAGAAAAGTCATTACCCTTGGATTTTCGCAGTATCATTTTAAGAAACTTTTCCACAAAACAATGACGTGTAAGTACTGAGTCACCAGCTCTGCAGTAGTGTGTAAACTTCACAGAATCACAGAATCACAGAATTTCTAGGTTGGAAGAGACCTCAAGATCATCGAGTCCAACCTCTAACCTAACACTAACAGTCCCCACTAAACCATATCCCTAAGCTCTACATCTAAACGTCTTTTGAAGACTTCCAGGGATGGTGACTCCACCACCTCCCTGGGCAGCCCGTTCCAGTGCCTCACAACCCTTTCAGTAAAGAAATTCTTCCTAACATCTAACCTAAAACTCCCCTGGAGTAACTTTAGCCCATTCCCCCTCGTCCTGTCACCAGGCACATGGGAGAACAGGCCAACCCCCACCTCTCTACAGCCTCCTTTAATGTACTTATACAGAGCAATAAGGTCACCCCTGAGCCTCCTCTTCTCTAGGCTGAACAGGCCCAGCTCCTTCAGCCGCTCCTCATAGGACTTGCTCTCCAGGCCCCTCACCAGCTTCGTCGCCCTTCTTTGGACCCGCTCAAGCACCTCGATGTCCTTCTTGTAGCGAGGGGCCCAAAACTGAACACAGTACTCGAGGTGCGGCCTCACCAGAGCCGAGTACAGGGGGACGATCACCTCCCTAGCCCTGCTGGTCACAGTGTTTCTGATACAAGCCAGGATGCCGTTGGCCTTCTTGGCCACCTGAGCACACTGCTGGCTCATATCTTATATCTGGACTGTGAAAAACATTTTTAGGCTCTTTCTAATGTGTTGAGAATCACTTTGTGCCACACACCCATGAATTCCCAATGATGAAATAGATGTTTACAAAGATGTTTACATAATAGGTGTTTACTAAGATGATCAAGGGGCTGGAGCACCTCTCCTACGTAGAAAGGCTGAGAGAGCTGGAGATGTTCAGCCTACAGAAGAGAAGGCTCCAGGATGCAGCCTCTCAGTACTTGAAGAGGACTTATAAAAAAGATGGAGAGCAACTCTTTGATCAATTAGATAATGACAGGATGAGGGGAAATGCCTTTAAACTACATGTAAAAGAGGGGAGATTTAGATTAGAGGTTGGGAAGAAATGCCTCACTCAGAGGGTGGTGAGGAACTGGCACAGGTTGCCCAGAGGAGCTGTGGATGCCCCATCCCTGGAGGTGCTCAAGGCCAGGCTGGATGGGGCTTTGGGCAACCTGGTCTGGTGGGAGGTGTCCCTGCCCATGGCAGGGGAGTTTGAACTGGATGATCTTCTAGGTCCCTTCCAACCCAAGCCATTCTATGATTCCATGTTTTTCGTGATTTTGTTGTTGTTGTTGTTGAAAACCTGGCAGGAGGGGCTCTCTGTTTTACAAATTCATTTCAATACTAACATTTCTTTGCTTTCAATACCTCCTAAAGCCAATAGTGACTCTAATAGTTCCCATAAAAACTGAAAGCTGGTTAGAGCAATGAAATATCACATCCATTTCAAGTCTAACTTGCATACAGTTACTCAAGACATATCTGAATGTTTATATGGCAATTTGTTAGAATTGCACAATATTACAGGAAAGCAAACTCCGTGATGTTCATTTATTGACTTCCTTTGCTTTATTTCACATTTCCCTGCATATGTGTATGTCTTCTTAGTTTTAAAAACTTGCAGGTTTGGAGCTTGGGATATTTTTCAGTGATTTTGTTTGCTTGCAGCTTGACCAAAATTATTTGCAAAGTTACTAATGATCTCAAACAGAAGTGAAACCCTTGGGAGTCTTTGAAAATGCTGCCAATCACCTTTCTGCCTCCTTAGAAGACATAACATCTTTGAAAATCAGGCTCCTTGTTCTCTTTAAAATGGAAAAATAATAGATGTTTTTTAGACTTTCACATTTCTAGCCTGAATCCTGCCCTTTGCTTTTTCTGACCCAGTCTACATCACCAGCCAGCAGTGGAAGCTCCAGTTTATCTATGGCTTCCTCATGCAGAGCACGACCAGCGGCTTTAGCCTCCCAGGTCTTACACTGCAGGAAAAAGCCAAGTAACATCCAGGGTGCATTCCCAGCAGCATCAAGGCCATTCCCCAAATGAAGAGCAGGCCTTTGCAGGGAGGTGTGTTGATCATGAGCATAGGTTTAAATATCCTGCTGTTAGTATTCATGAATGTAAACAGGATGAATGAACATGGTGCTAAATCTACTTGTTTCTCAAAACTTGATCAGCGAAGCCTTCTCTCCCTGGCTGCTCTATCCACTCTTTGAGAAGCCAAAATATTCCTCACCATAGCAAAACTCAGCAACCAACACATAGTAATTCCACTTGTGTCTGCCTTCAGTAAGTTATTCGTTTAAATTCATCCAACTAATTTAAACAACACGATGGTCTCTGTGGAAGACTCATACTGAATTCCCTGCCTTCACTGTCAAAGAAGGTGTTATCTGAAGAGCTGTGTCCTCCCTCTCCCAGCTGCTTTTCCAGAGTGTCTCCAGTGATGTTTAAACCATCTTAATTATTGTCTTTGGCAATTGTACAAGGAAAATAATTATTTCAGTATTTATCTCTATTGCTTAAATGCTACTGGGGAGAGGCAAGATGCTTTTTCTTAATTATTTGGCAATAATTAAAATTAATGCACAGTTTCCTATTAATTTAGTTGGTTTTGCATTTTTTAAAGGCCTTGTCTGCTCTGCTGTACAGCAGCTGGAAGGGAATGGGCAGAGATGGTGATGAAAATAAGATGAAAATTCTCTGTTTCCTGATGGAAATAGAGTTGGGGAAGAAAGAGATCACACCCAGTATCTGTTAGAACACATTTTACTAAAGCTCTTCTTATTGGTGGAATCAAGCTGTCATTAAGAGCAGATAATGATGCCCATGGTGCGTTCAGCAGAGCCTGTTCACAGTTCACTTGAGAGGGTTGTGCTGGTGGACTGGTGGCTTCCAGGCAGGTGCTGAGAAAGTCCCTCAGGACCCTCATCCCACCAGGTGTCTATGGGCAGTCCTTGGCTGCATGTAGCAGAATGGCCATGACTGAACTAGAGAGAGTAGCCAGAAAGTGAAATTTTCTTCTGAACTAGTACTCAGTGTAGACCGGACAGGACATGAGGAGCCAGGAGCACGTGCTCAGCCACTACCCATCTCCCCTTCCCTCCTTGTATAAGCTAGCAGGCATATTACAGAATCACAGAAGGATTTGTGTTGGAAGGGACCTAGAAGATCACCCAGTTCCAACCTCTCTGCCATGGGCAGGGACACCTTCCACCAGCCCAGGTTTCCCAAAGCCCCATCCAGCATGGCCTTGAACACCTCCAGGGGTGGGGCATCCACAGCTTCTTTGGGCAACCTGCACCAATGCTTCACCACCCTCCCATGTAGGAAAAAATTTCTTCTGAATATCTAATCTAAATCTCCCCTCTTTTAGTTTAAAGCCATTACCCCTTGTCCCACCTTCCCGCTGCTGAGCGTGTTTTATGGGGCATTAGGAAGCGATGCTTTCAGCAGAAGTAATTACTGTGTGTGACAGCACGGAGCTGTAAAGGCAGGAGCAACATTGCAGCTCTGGCAGTAGAACTCCCAAGGGAATTGTGCGCACAGTGCCTCAGCATGGTGTCAAAAAATGCTGTAACTGAGAAGAAATACAGCATTTATTGCCTTTGTTTGCCATTGTTGCTTATGCTCCCTTAACTTCAAGAGACATTACCTTCTGGATTTATCAGGTCAGTGATGATTCTTTGTGTTGCATATTATGCCCCTTATTTTGAGTGATTTGGAGGGGCTGTTTCCTTGTCACAGTGATGAGACATTTCACATCAGTTCAGGCACTGGATGGTTTTCTGCATATCTTGATGCCATTTGCCGAAAATGGGTGAAAGGACAAAGCAACCTGTCCTCACTACATCACATTTTCCATCCAAAAACTCAGTGGCAGAGCCCAAACCCTGCTCAGGACCCTGGAGAGGTCCTGGCCCTTGGCAATACCTGCAGCCCTTGCTTTTCACTCTTGTTATCACCAGAACCATGGAGAGAAAGAAAAAAAACAGATGAAGAGAATAGAGAGAAGCAGGAAGCATCTTGCCAAGCCTTCCTGCTGGTACCTTCCCAAGATCAGAGAGGCTTGGACAACTAGAGTTTGCAAGGACTTTTTTTCACTTGTCCACAAAACCTCATCACAAAATGCTGCAGTTTCTCTTTTTAGTTTGTTTGCTTGTTTGTTCCACTTTCGTCTTTGGGAAAATTATTTTGGAGGCTGGAACTGGTGATTTTAATAGCTGTTCTTCATCCAGACTTGGTGGATGAAGCATTTCTGCTCTTCTTCTGAAGAAGGCAGGAACAAAAATTTGTTGAAGACTTATGTGCAAAAGTGGTTGTATTATTTGAAGGGCTTTAAGCACATGTGTGCACTTGTGTACACATCCCTGCGAACTATTGCAGCTAGACAGCGTAGAAGTAGGTTGTAAAGGCAGGAAAAAAAGAAAAAAAAGGTCAACATGAGTGAAATGAACTGTCAGAAAAAGGTAAAGCAATGTGTGCATGCTGGCTGGAAACAGAGGTTAGAAAAATTGAGCAATGAAATGAATGGCCTCCAGGCATCCATAGAGACTGCATGCAGCAAGACACACACTTACTTGCTTTGTATATGAAAGAGCTGCATCAGAGACCAAGACCTCACTACCAAGCTCTTTTCCCAGAAGCAGGAACACGCCTCCATCCATAAGGGATGTCCACAACTTCCAGCACCATGCATGGGAGCTGCTCCTCTCAGTCCTCGGGCTACAAAGGGTGCCCATCATCAGCATTTGCTAGCCCACCCTGCCACCCCATGCTGAGAGCAGCCCAGCTCAGCTCCTCTTTCCCCACTGGTAGTACTATTTCCTTACACGTTACCCTCTTCAACCAGCTGCAATCCAAACACGGAGCTGTTTAATGGAAGACATTACTGTAGCCAATTTAAATGCTGAGATAGACCTTGCCTGTGGGAGCTTTTAAACTAGTTTTATCCTGGCTTATATTTGTTTAATTTGCAGGAGAAACTGCAAATCAAACCTTTTATTTTTTTCTAATAAAGTAGATTTCTCCCCCTCTATCCAATTTAGAATTCTTTTTTAAATGGTCTAACTTAAATTAGTGTGCTGCCTGTGAGCAGACTACCCCTGTCAGGACAAGGAACAAGATTCACTAGCAGAGCAGAGCACCAGCTTTCTCTGGCACAGGATATAAATAATACCCGCATAATGCTATTTTTCACTTTCAGTATAAACCTAATTAATTTCTAGAGGGTATTTTTAATTTGCTTCCTGTGTGTCTGTATTTCAGCCCACGTGAAAAGAAAAGATTAAAAAAAAAAAAAGGTTGTATACAAGGTCAATCTGAAAAAACAATCCCCACTGCCGAATGGAAATCCTATTTTCACTTGCTCTGTCACAGGCCAATCCTCATCATTTAGTGTCCCAGAAATAATGAATGGAAATCTCCTATTTTGAGTAGTGATTACGCTGTGCTGTTGTCTTTGTGATACCAGGGCACATCCTACCAGTAAGACAGTCTCTGGTCTGTTCATGAGAAAACCAGAATTAGAACATCCAGTACCTCCTGCTGCCAAAACAGAGTCAGTTTATGAGAGCAGGGCTGACAGCCACAGTGCATCCTCCCACGGCTTGGTCAGTACCATTAAAGAGTGATCTCTGATGGGCAGAAGAGGAGAAGATGAAGGGATGGCTCCATCCCCACCTGCCAACATGGTGCAACCTGTCAGGACAAGGCAGGGAGATCTTTTGAAGATCTCCAAGGAAAAGACTCCAAAGCCTCTCTGGGACCCTGTGTCAGTGCTCCATCATAGCACAGAAGTGCTTCCTGGTGTTCAGAGGGAGTCTCCTGTGCTCCAGCTTGTGCCCATTGCTTCTTGTCCTGTCACTGGGCACCACCGAAAACAGCCTGGCTCTGTCCTCTTTGCAACCTCCATTCAGGTAGTTACTGACATTTATAAGATCTCCCAGAGCCTCCTCTTCTCCAGGATGAAATGACGCTGCTCTCTCCTCCTCTCCTCATGCCCCTGTCTTTCCCGACAGGAAAGTTCTTTTTTTTTTTTCCCTCAGCTCTGTCTAAAATTTTCTCATAAACCTGCCACTAGAATGGATTTTGACACAAATTTAGAGTGTTTGGAGTCTGTTTTGATAGAAATTTAAATGTGTCGAGAGAGATTGTTCCTTTTTGCTCTACTTCTTTTAGCAGAAATTCTGTGAATGGAGTAATTTGAGGACCTTTCCAATCAGCGGGACATCTGCCTGAGGCATCAGGCTGCAGACTGGAGTCCCCTCAGGGTGAGCAGCATGGGTTGCAAGGGACAGCTCGCTGCATGGCCACGGCTTGCTGCTGCACCCAGCAGCTCCAAGGTCAGTGCTCACAAAGCAAAGCCTCTGCTGTCAATAAACAATGTTCCCAGAGGAAGACCTAATTTCATGGGAGAGCAAAGGGGACGGAGGGAGCAGTCACCCCATTTCCAGCAGCAGAGTGAATTTAGGGATCAACAGTGGATCAACAGCCCAGCACAGCCCCAGCTACCAGCAAACTGCTCAGAGTCCCAGGGCCACTGACACATAAAGCAAAATCTGGAAATTGTGAGGAAAAAATATACTCTGTGCCTATGGACTTCAGCACTTACATAAATTGTTCCCAATACATGAAACACTAAGGCTGCTTTAAAGAAATGTGGTGAAATTTCAAGAGAGGCTCAGAGAACGTGATGTTTGCAAGGTCCATGCCTGGTAGTCCACACATAATGGGAAGAAATAAAGAGACACAACAAATGTGGTGTAGACACTTATATCCCAAGAGATTTGAAAAGTGTCTGTGCTAAGTCATTTGGAAAATCTCATGAAATTAAATAAGTCAATGGAGAAAAACACTCTTTTATGAAGCATAGAGGCAGGGAGAGGAAGTAAGCCTTATAGACAAAATTGAAAAGTGGATTAAATATTGGAAAAAAAGATAGATTGAAATAAGTGAATAGTCATTGTCAGACTATACTGCACTTAGTTTAAAAACAAACAAACAAACCAACAAACAAAAACAACAGGTGAATGTTACCCGATATCTTTATCTTACAAACATACCTTTAAAACTCCACTTTCTTGGGAAAGGAAAGAGCTGGATGCACCTACCCAGAGACTGAGAGGTTTGTTTTGCAGTGATTTAGCTCAAGGCTAACCACAGTCAGTGGAAATCTTTCCCCTGCTTCAGGTGGGCCTTGTGCCACATTGCAGATCCTCACATGGGAAGGTTTCAGAACAAAACTAGTGCAAGAGGATCAAAGATACCAAAGATACCAACCAACGAGCACATGAAGTAACTGCAAACTGAAGTGGAAAACTGTGATCACAGGTAAATTATTCTCCTCATAGGAGAGATGCCCCAGTCTATTCATCATCTTTGTAGGACTCTCTCCAGTCTGTCCAAGTCCGTCTTGCACTGGGGAGCCTGGAACCAGACCCACTACTCCAGGTGAGGCTTCACCAGTGCAGAGGGGAAGGGTCAACCCTTGACTTGCTGGTAACACTTCTCCTAATGCCCTCCAGGATATCATTGGCCTTCTTTGTAGCAAGGGCACACTGCTGGCTCATGTTGCACTTGCCACACACCAGGACCCGACAAGTCCTTTTTTTGCCAAGCTGTTTTCCAGCTGGGTGGCCCCCAGCAGGTACTGGTGCCCGGGGTTGTTCCTCTCCCACATGCAAGACTTTGTTGTTCCCCTTGTTGAGCTTCAAGAATATCCTGTCAGGTAATTTCTCCAACCTGTCAAGATCACAAACATGCCAGATATTAGACATTTGTATCCAAGCTGCTAGAGATTTCCATGGTAGCTATGAAGAGCTTTTAGACTTGTCAATGTGGTGGCCTACTTCTCCACAGAACAGTCTAGCCTAAAGACCCATTTAATCCCAGATATCCCACTACAGATGTCCTTCTAGTAGGTCCCTATGAAATTTCACCCCAAATTCTTTGACTCTGGGAACTAACATTGAGCTGTGTAGAGTAGCTTAGCTCTGAGGTAACATCAAAGTGGAGCTCCATATCATCTTTCCCTAAGCTCCTTCTGGAGAAAGTGAGTACTTCCTATGGCATGGCAGAGGTCTGGTCATAAACAGGACTGAAAGAGCTATGAAAGCCAACTAGGTCATAAAAATTTTAAATACCCTAGTCTTCATGAGTATTAAAGCAGACAAGACAAGCTTTGTGATCTTATTACTTTGAATATGTTTCATATTTCATTTGTATTTTGTGAGAAGGAGAGATGCAGACAGACCACATTCATCTATGTCAGGAGCAGGTCCAGCCCTTGCTAACATAACAAGAGAGGGCCAAGCCAGAACAAGCACTTTCCAGTGTAATTACTTTGCCTCTGCAGTTTTATTTTATCATGGCTGATGTAAGTTAAGGCAAAAGAAAGGCACCCGAGAGTGTAACATGAAGGCGGCATGGCATATGAAAGGCTTCAGCTTTCTCAAAGACAGATCGAACCTGTCATCTTTAGCTGACACTAATTGGGAGCTTTTTCATTATCACAGCCAAATTCTGCCCTTGGCTACCTGCCCATAAATCTTGCTGACATTTTGCAATGGGATCTGGAGGCAAATAATCTGAGGGCAGGATCTGATAGGGAACTGGTAGAAGGAGATGGAACAGGGGGCAAAGACCCCACTGGGAATTCATCCCCTGACCTAGGCATATCTGCCAGCTGGAGGACACCAGCACACCCTTTTCCCTAAATCAGGGGTGAAGGGAAGGTGAGAAAGTTTGTTAGTTTTGAGAGATGGGCTTCGGGTTGGATTTAATTTCTATTATTTGTTTGGATTCTGGAGGTGGTCTGGGGAGAGACTGCTCATCTTACAGCCATTGTCTGCATTGTGATTTCAGTGGTGTTGGAAAGTGCTTATCCTTGTGGATAGCTGCTCTTAATTTTGACATCAACTTTCAAATACCACACAGGAGTTATATATATGGAAGGGGCAGAGTGTTTTGATCCTGACCAGAGGACCACCATGCATCGCAGAGATGGTTAACCCTGTCACAACCCTGCGCTGTGCTGGGGTTCAGCTGGCTTCAGGGCTGAGCTGCGCTGCCCATCTGTCCTGGATGGGGACACTCTTGGCCAGTTAGCTGCAGAAAAAAAAAAAATCTCCTGTGAACATCCTTCTGTTTGACAGTGGAAATGAGGAAAACTTTCTTTTTTTTTTTTTTTTTCTTGTAAGAAAATCTTAGGACCTCAAAGGAGCAACATGAGGCAACTTTTTCAGGGACAGGGTCTGCATGCTGGTCAGAGGATCATTTGATGCTGCACGACCTGCTGTTCCCAGCATCTAAAGGGACTTAATATTACCTGTACGAACTTCTGTTTCCTTTTAGAGTTAGCTCCCATAAATGGCATTTTAAATGATACTTCACTCCTGCTGAAACTATGAGTTGCAAGCAGACATTTGCTGGTGAGCATCCAGCTTCAGGCTGTACGTGCTCTTGACATGAATGCCAGCTGCTGGCTGGGTATACAGCCTGCACGAGAAACAGGGATTTCCAAAACTTGTGTTCTTAAACCCACAAAAGCAAGCTGAACCTTCTCTATAACCCAGAGAGTAAGAATAGAACAGTGGTGAAGTTTTCATTTATCAACTAGTTTTATATTTCTGATAGCTGGCAGAGCTTTTTATTTCCTTTTGGACAACAAAAGTGTCAATTCCTGGGCTTCCTATAAAAGATAAAATTAAACATCTCTTTTTAAAATATATATATATAATATATAAAAATACCTGAATAAACCAGGATTGTATAGAGGAAAAGTCTCACCAACTCAAAGAAAAAATGTGGGCACATGGACCCGAAAGGGAATTTTAAAGAGATGTTATTTTGAGTACAGAATGAACTTATTTTAGCACTTCTTTCTCTTGTAGGATGCAAATGAGCCTACAACGCATAATTTACACAGCACAGCTAAAATGTTGCATATTATGTGAAACATGCTGAGAGACTTTTTATAACTATCTGAAAACCAATAGGGAAATAGTAGTATAATTAAATAAGGACACTGCACTGTGCAAGAGGGAATGGCCATACATTTATTTTGTTTGTATTATAAGAGTGTCCACATTGTTATTCACAGTATTGCCTTGAAAATCACGTGTCTTAATTGCAAGCCTGATAGAAGGAGGCACAAAGAACAGTTTGGGGAATAAAGAGGCTCCTCCATCCACCCACTTTTACCTGTCCCATTGCCTCACAGATTGATCTATACCTGTACAAGCATGAGTACCGGCAGCAAAAGGATAAAACATCACTCTGGAAGGATGGGTAACACTGATACAGAAGACAAAATGCCATTGCTGCTGTTCACCCTAATCACTATTCTAGTCTTGATTTTGTGCAAAATGACCAATTTTACACATGCAATCAAATTATATATTATTATAGGAATTAGAGTACCAATTACTATGTGGCTTGCATTACTTTGCTGTTGCACAGGGCAGGCTGGAGGGCGAGGATATTGTTAGGCTAGGATATTGTTATTTATATTACTACTGTAGTAATAAATATAATTTAATAAATATAATTTAATATTTAATAATTTATATAATTTAATAAATATAATATAATAATATTTATAATATGATATATATATATCATATAATATATAATAATATAATAAATATCAGGGTCCTCTCATGGGCTTTATGTGAACACAGACCAAACAGGTAATTCCTGCATTCAACTGCAGTTTGACCACAATTTACCTTCAAGGGAGCTTTCCCCTGAGCTCAGCCTGGAGCAGCAGGTGGTGAAGGTTCTTGCTGTAAGGTGATGGGGCTGGGGTGTTCTCAGCTCACTGGTATGTACATTGCCATCACACCCTTTCTGGCTTCTACAGAGGGCTCTTCATGTTATGGGAGACATTCAGAGGCCTGAAAGGTTGTCCTCCGTAAAGGACACAATCAGCTTCTGCAGGGCCAGCATTAATAATCCCTTGGAATGAAAGCTCAGGTGCTGCAGGGCCACCAGGGACATCTGAAAGAGCAGGGACATCTGAAAGAGTTGGGGTTCCAGCAGGGATAGAAGACAAGGGCAAACAAGTGGAAACATTTCATAAAGAGAGAAGACTCCTGCTGCTACACTGACTGCTAGCCAGCCCCTGCCAATGGTCTTTAGTAATTTTTTAATCTTCAGCCCATTGTATTATAGGTCCCAAAAAAATCAAGCATTGTGGGCAGGGAGGAGGCTTGTTGGGACCTGGCGGTCAAGGACCTGCAGTGCAGAGAGAGCTGGGAGAAGGAGAAGACAACAACATGTTGGAAGCATAGGGAACACCAGGGAAAGCCAGATGTCATAAGAATGTTGTTTGTTTTTTTTTTTTAGATTTAGTTCAAAACCACTTTCTGTCGTATTAAATACAGGAAGTTAATGAGGTAATGCCTGTTGTCATTCACACAGGCTCATTATGCACAGCTTCCTTTTGAGGGTGATTAGTGTCATCATTTATACAGTTAGATCAGGGCTTATGAGATAAATGATGTCTTATTAAACAATAGAGCTGACCTTTTATCTGTATTTCAGGCACTTTATTATGGTTTGCAATCACTATAAAATTGAAGGTGCACTTGGTAGAAAAAACAGTCCAGACTGTCTCCAGAACAGACATTTTGTTCCTGATCTTGTCAGTGTTCCTAATTCAATCTTTTACTTTTTAAATCTTTCAGATCTAATTATGTCCTAATGCTACTAGCTTTAAGTTACAAATTTAAATCAACACTGCAGGGATGACTGGCAAATGTATTCTGGAATGAGTCTCATGCTTTTCCTTCCTCCAGCTCACACTCCTTTATCAATGAGAGACAAAAGAAAAACAAAGCCAAAATATACAGTGTCACCGAGAAGTATAATTTATGGAGAAAAGAGCTAGTCCTTCACGAAGTGCAAGCTTTAATGACATGCATGTATATATAGAAATAGCTAATGTTAGTAATTAATAATTTTGCTTATCATGAAAGGCATTCATTTTAAACTTTCCTTACTCATATTAATAAAAAAGCTCTGCAAATCAGTTGTTCATAATTTTCTCCTGTTCCAGGTCAACCTCAAACCCACTGCTCATCTTAACCTCAGTTACACGCCATGAAAGTGCTTGTTGTCCTATTTCTTCTGTCATAATGTTCTGGTATCTGTTGCAAATTTAATTACCTTTTACTCAAGGATGTAGCAACCTGTAGGTGTAAATGGTCTAGATGTCTCGTTGTGTTCTCCAAGAACAGACAGACATTTTATGCTTGTTGTGCCTCCCTGTGCAGTTCAGCCTGAGGAGCATCTTCATATTTGGTGGTGGAAACCCCTACTTCACCCTACAGCATTGACTGAACCATTGTTTTCCCTTGTGTCTTTTGTTTCTCAACAGCCCATTTTAATCTACTCTTTTTTTTTTTTTTTTTTTTTTTTTTTTTAATACAATCTCATTCTGTTTTTGAACACAGCAAGGCTTGCCTCTTTTGTATTCAGGTGTGTACTTTTTCATGCTGTTCTCCTCCGCAATGAGCAGTAAGAATTAGACTGTCAGGGAAGTAGGTTTATGTCATATTGCCAGAAGAGAATTGTTCATGGATGGCAGCCCTGTGATCTGAAAGCAGCAGTTTACAGCTGGCCATGCACTAGATGCTTAAAACACTCCAGCACTCAGTCCAAGACACGTTTAGAGCAGACAAATCTGCGCCAAACTTGAGAACAGGGGATATCCAGGATCTTGTCATTTTGACAGTTCTTCTGCATTCTGGTTTCTCTGTTGACTGTAGTTTGTACACAGATATTCTGGGGAAAAATACACAAAGAAAAGGTGTCTGGGCAATGGCAGTTCACTGTCTCTTCTGATACAAGAATTAGGTGGCAGCAGATGAAAATAGCAGGTGGCAAATGACAGACTCAGAGCAAATGAAAGCCCTCTCCAAATTTGGTTGAAACTGTCTGTCATAATTGCAAGTTCGGGGGGAAAAAACAACAGATAGATAACTGCAAAGAGGAAGAAAAAAAAAAAAAAAAAAAAAAAAGGACATAGTTTTCCCAAGAGAAATAAAGCATGCATTTAGAAGAAAAGAGCAGCTTCCGTGGCCCAAGCCAACTTGGGGTTGCAGGGGGAGTGCTCTGAGCTGGGCTGGGACACAAAACACCCACGGGTGGGTGAAAAATCAGATGCTGTATCTTTGCTGCCTGGAGCGCACATGACCGGTGTGATGACACTGAAATGTTTTGTTTCATGCTCCCTGCCTTTGAACAAAAAGCAGAGTGATGAGAAGAGAGGCACATTTCTTTAAGGAAAAAGAGGGGGTGTCTCTGTTTTTGTGATCTTAGGTTTGCTAATAAGCAGGCAAGCACTGGCGGTGACTCACCATTGCTTAGCAGGGTGTGCTCACAACAAAGGCACGCATCTCTCAACAAAATGCAAGAGACCTTCCTGTCACCTTACCCACATCTACACACCCATTGGCCACTAATTACTGCCCTCAAATAAGCCAGGTGGCATAGAAAACACCTTCATCTTCCAGGCAGGTCCTTCCCAACACAGCCTGCAAACAGACCATAGAGAATTTGCTGTAAAGCTTTTCTGAAAGTATAAGCACAATCTGTTCAACTTTTTCCAGAGTTACAGCTCTAACTCAGAGACGGTTTAGGACAATTTTTTGTGCATGGCTGAGTTGCTTGGATGCTCGGCGGACAAGGGCAGAAGTTAAAAGATGCTGGGAATCTTTTGATGTTTGTTGGAAATGGCACTGATGGGGAACATCAATTACAGTTTCAACAGAAAGCTGGAGTGCTCTGCAAACAAATCTTCTACAGCGGTTTGTTGTGCTACCAGAAATAGCGACGAATCTGAAAACATCAAAAGGGAAGTAAAAAATAATATCGGCTAGCAGCCATAGTACTGCCAGTCTAATTCTTGCAAATTCTAAATAAGTAAAACAGTGTTTCTAATGTTGGATCATTAGTGTGCCAGTGATATCCAATTAGTCTAATAAATTGCCAGCAAAGTAACTGAAAGCACCTGTGCAATGATGCATTTGTTTCTTCCTCCCAGACATTTCGCTTGCACATATTTCTTAAATCAAGACATAAAGCATGCATAATAATCCTTCTTGGAAATCAACTACTGCTAATTAGCATAGCAAATCAAGCAAAGGGATATTTTTGTATGCATGCAAGATTGAAAAAGCCCTTACAGAGTGGTACAAGGTTACACCGCTTAGTTAACAAAAGTGAAGGAGAGACAGAATGGACTGAAGGGGCTGAATTGGCAATGAATGGTCTATGGTTTGTGAGATAGGCTCCAGGTGGGTGCACGGGGCAAAGCACTGTAAGGTCAGCTGAAGTATCAGTAGTATGCCACAGAATTTATTACTGTGAATATGAGCCTGGAAAGCTCAAGATAATGGAAGTTAAAGAGCACTGCTAAGGTTGTGAAGCCAAGCAAAGAGAAATTAGGAACTGGCAATACTAAAGTCATAGGATTTTTGTTATTGATTGATTTATATTACATTTTATGACAGTTCTTCATGATGTGTTCATATACAAGTTTTCCAAAGGACTCTTATCAGACAGATCAGTTTCCTCCAACATGAATTCAATTTAATAAACAAATTGCTTCAAGAACTGAGTCATTAATACACATGATAATGAGAATTTGCTTCAAAACTGCACTGCTGCTCTGAACCTAAATATCATAGAAACGTAGAAAAAATAAGGTTGGAAAAGACCTCCAAGATCATCTGATCCAACTATTACCCCACCACCACTCAGTCTCCAGTAGAAGTACGAGTGCCCTGGCCAACCTGGGAAAGGTGGGAGTTGAGTGTTCAGGGAGTTACTACCATCTGTTTTGCTTTGAAAATGGATCCCCAGACAGGTGTTTTATGTGGCCTTCATTGGCATGGTATCTGAACAGCTTGCAGTAATCATTGGCCATGCCCAGCATTGCCTACCAGGCCATGGACATCACCCATTTGCTATCCTTAGATAACCCAGATTTAGCAGAGGAATTAAACTGCTGCCTGAAAAATAAACATCAGTTTTACACATTTCTTACAACTCTGCAATTGCCTAAAGCGTCTGGAATGTTAAAGACACTTGGGAAAAGTTTAGCTCATTGACTCCTAATACATATTTGAGGTGTATTTTATACCTGAGGAATAATATATGCTTCTGAAAATCAGGATTTGATTTGGATTAACAGTTCCAGACAAGTTGATACGGGAAGCTGCAGTAGCTTTGTAGAACAGAGAGGACAGATTGGAGTAGACTGGGACTTAGAATCACAGAATCATTAGGGTTGGAAAAGACCTCCAAGAACATCTGGTCCAACCATCCCCCTACCACCAACGTCACCCACTAAACCATGTCACTAGGCATCACGTCCAACCTTTCCCTGAACACCCCCAGGGCCGGTGACCCTGCCACCACTTGCAACTGAGGTCACAAGATGCGAAGGTGGAACAGGAAACCCAGTAACTGGAAGTGCTCGTTTGCAGCAATGAACCCAGCTGTGAATGGGTTTGTGATAAAAGAAGACCTGGAAGGATGCCATCTGCTAGATGAGGGTGAAGCAGAGTGGTCGGTGGGGTAAGAAAAGCATTGGTGGGGTAAGAAAAGCCTTAAGAGCATAACAGGAATGACAACACTGGCTGGGGAAGGAGCAAGAGGAGAGACAAAGGACACGCAAGGTGCAAGGCACATGACCAAGAGGTCAGGACCAAAACAGTAGCACATCACATTACAAACCGGATAAAATCACCTAATTAAACACTTTCCAACCATAAAGATATGCCTGCCTGCAAAATAGTTTAATTAAATTGGTACAAAATTTGGGAGGAATAGATTGTAATAACACTGGAGTAATTATAGATATTTGTCCATGGCAAAACATTATGGAAATGTCCATATACAGAGTTTCATCAAATTTGTATCAAGGTTTACACCTGATCTGTAACTAACACGATTATATTATGTTCTTATTATATAAATATTATACTGTAATATATATATATAATAAATTGATTTTTTTTTCTTAAAACTGGCTTACTTTTTGATTTTTTTTTTCTCTCTGCATAAATCCCAGCTTCGGTTAGAGCTATTGACTTCAGGAGTCTCAAAGAAGCCAGCCAGAGAGTAGAGCAGCTGTCAGAGCTGTGAAAGCAGAGAAATTTGATTCTGCTGCAGAATACATTTTACCTTTTAACTTGTTTGATTTCTTGCCAAAATAAAAATGTGGGGCCAAAGAAGGTTTTCGGTTTTTCAAAGTCAGAATAATGAAAACTGAAGCAAAAGTTGGACACCCTTCACAAAAAAAGGAAAATAGTCTGTGCACTTACTTGTGTGTTAACTTTAATGGTTAATGCCCTTACCCAACACATGGAGGAGCCAGGCTCATCTCTCTGCTCCTACTGTACAAATGCCCCATTAACAGGTGAGCATCAGCACATAAAAGTGCCTTGTTCCTCAGTCTTTCCCACTCACATTTGGTAAATCAATTCAGTATCTATCTGTTGGAGCCTCACAAGCACCCTACACTGGCTGTTTTACAGGAGCACACCCTAACCATCGTGAGCACATTGCATTCACTGCCTCACACTTTCACTCCTGCTCAGAAATTTTGCAAGAATAATTTGCACTAGTCAGACAGGCAGAGTCTGCACCCACAGGACAGCAAGTCCTCATTCTGCATTAAAATCCCATGAATAAAACAAAGGAATGAAGCACCATCTCTAGCATCCTTGGGGAATTCCTTAACAAATGCATGCTTGACTGAAGTCTTGGATCCAGCTTGAAAAAAACAAAAACCACAATGCTCAAATTCAGGTCAATTTCAGGTCACATATTAAGATGTCCTTAACTGCAGCTTCATTGAATAAACTCTGTCCCAAGGGGGGAAAAAAAAAAAAAGAGATTCCTTAGATTCCTTGACATGGCTTTCAAACTCTACCTCGATGAGATGAGAACAGAGTCCCCAGGTGCATGCTGCAGATTGCCTGGGTGCCTCTGTCAGGCCACGCTGGCTGAGCAGCCAGGTGGGACAGGAGCAGAGCAGGCTTGAGCTCTTTCTTCTCCCAGGCATGGTGTGTGTTGTGGGAGAAGTCTGCAAACTGTATGAAGAGATTTCAGCTCAGTGACCCCAGTGAGAACTTAAATGGATTTTTATGCAGTGCTCCAGTGTCATGAGCTAAAGGAAAAATCTGTTATCTATTTTAGGCAGTTCAGGTACGGTTTTGAACTTCCACTTGCACAGTGAACTTCATGTGAACTACTACACAGTACCTACATGCCTGCTGAGGCACCAGCCCTTGACTGCCTGTAGGCAAAATTCCTCTGTCCCCTCCTTTCCACCAGGAACGGTGATACAGGAGCTGATGAACACTCATGGGGTGACATCTCTGGGCAGGATCCTTTGTTATCCACATGCAGGACATCCTTTTGAAAACAGAGAGTAGGTACATTGTTATCAGCACACAGGGTGTGAGGAGCAAAGTCATGACAACTGTGGTAGACTTAGCATTGGAAAATAAAAAATAAAAAAAAAAAGGAGAGAGAGAAACCAGACTGCATATGTGAGTGCCTTTGCTTGCAATGAGATTTATGCTATCAGTTCCTAGAAGCAAATGGCAAACTGCATTTTGGGGTGCATTAAACACAGCATGGACAGCCAGCCAAAAGAGGTGATTCTCCTGCCATATTTAGTGTTGGTGCAGCCTCACCTTGAATATTGTGTGCAGTTCTGGGCTCCAAGATATAAAAAGGATGTTAAGGTCCTTGAAAGGATCTAGCGGAGGGCACAGAGCTGGTAAAGGGGCTGGAAGGCATGTGCTGTGAGGAGAGGCTGAGGACACTTGGGTTGTCCAGTCTCAAGAAAAGGTGGCTGAGAGGTGACCTCGTGGCTTTCTGCGACCTCCTGAGCAGGGGAGGAGAGGGAGGTGCT
Organism: Anas platyrhynchos; assembly: GCF_047663525.1. Classification (NCBI taxonomy): domain Eukaryota; kingdom Metazoa; phylum Chordata; class Aves; order Anseriformes; family Anatidae; genus Anas; species Anas platyrhynchos. The sequence continues at coordinate 83,667,903 of NC_092589.1, forward strand.
GGTCTCTGCTCCCCGGGGACTGAGGCAGGATGTGAGGGAATGGCACAAAGCTGTGCCAGGGGAGGTTCAGACTGGACATTAGGAAAAATTTTGTTACCATGAGGGCGGTCAAGCACTGGAACAGGCTTCCCTGAGAAGGTGGTTGATGCCCCAGGCTTGTCAATGCTCAAGAGGCAGTTGGGCAACTCCCTCATTAATGCACTGTAACTCTTGGTTAGCCCTATGTTTCTTTATGTTGTCCCAGGGGACAGAAGAACACAAAATCCTACTTCAATTCTTCATGCCATGGGCCAAGTTCCTAATTACATTAAGGCCATCCAGTTGAGGTCTCTGTGCTCTTCACAAATGATCCTAGTCCAACATGGCTCAGCATCTCGAGGCTGTCAGGACCAGAGTCTATCTTTTGAAAACTTGTTTCTTTTGCTGATACCACCTCACTTACTGATGCAAATTCTCAGAAGCAATGTCAAACAAAGTGCAGAAGCATCCGAAATGTTCTTTATGTATCAGGATTTAGTTCTAGCAACAGCCTTGCCTTTATGCATCACTACCAGCTGATTTCATTATCACCTTGGGGAGCCGAGGTTTTTCTTTTATCTTTGTGTTTCAGCTCTCTGCATATTATTCTTCAGCAAATATTTAAATTCACCATAAATCCACAAGAACTGTTTTTCCACTGCCAGTAGTCTCCTTTGCTTAGCTGAAGCTTACTTTGCCTCTGTGCAATCATTTACTCAGATTTCTAATTCTTTTTCAATGTTCCCAGACTTAATGTGAAACTATTGCTGGAAATAACAAGAATGAGTTAGAGAAATACTTTTCTGTGAGTTCTCATTTCCCTATTCCCTGTCCCATCAATTCTCCAGTCTGCTTTATTCTTTTTCTTCCTGACAGGGTTTTCTGCATTCTGATCCCTAAAGTGTTCATAGTCCCGTTTAGGTGATAGTGTTCTCATTGCAAGCGACAACATTTTATGTTCTGTGCTTTGGGCATTTCCTAGAGCTAAATCATTGTGCAAACGCTCCGCTACAGTGACTCGGTGGAAGTCAGTGAAGCTCTGCCAGTTCTTGCCAGCAAACCCTTTGACCTGGCATTTCTAATGCTTTATCAACACTAAATCTATTTTGATACAACTTGCATTTTAAAATATATATACAATTTTCTTATTTATTATGACTATTTAAACCGGTGGATTCTTCAACTTGGGCAACATCAATAAGCAATTTAACATCCCAGAGGAATTAATAACACTCACCACTGAACTCCATTGTCAGGCCACAGACCCCCAGACCTCAACGGATTGCCTGGCACAGTCTCAATATCCATTATTTATCTGAAGATAATTTCTTTTTGCTCACTATGATGGAATTCTCAGAAATAATTCAACTGGAAGGAAAGTTACCTTGTCAAAAAGTCAGCATCTTAGCAGCTGAGATGAAAATCTGCGAGATAAGAATATTGGATAGGAAGAAAGGGCATTTCAAGAAGTAATATTCATCTGGAATAAGTCAGAGGCTCAGACCACTAATACAAACTGGAACGTTTATCAGCTGTGCTTATCATGGGGAAAACTGGTAGGGCATTAAATTATACTGGCTTTCGCTACAGCTAAAAACATGATCACACATCTGTTTTTCCAAAACAATGAGAAAACTTTATCCCCATCCACTCTGTGTCTAAGGAGCGCTTAATTATTTGTTCAGCTATTTCTATGCAAATAGGCTAAGTGTTTTAATAAATACCAGGACAGGAATGCTTTATCACTGATTGCATTACAAATATATTACTACCGTCAAGCTTTCTGCACACGGCCACATCAATTAATGCTGCAATCTTTTCCTACCGGTCCTAAGCAAGTTTTGGCGTTCTGGCAAAACAAAACTAATGGCCCAAATGGAGCATAAATGATCTCATATTTCAGTGGCAATAGATGTTATTTAGCAGGGAGTTCTTGAAAATATTCACTAACATCATCCTACAGTATATTCCTTTACATAACATAAAAGGTTAAGGAAAAAGCAGCTAGAGGCTTGCTAGTTAAATGGTCAAAATAAGGTATTCATAGAAGCCTAATACTAAAATCTGACAGTTCTATCACCCTTCCAGAAATAAAGTGATCCTCTAACAACCCATGGCAGCTCATTACCTGTCACTGGCACAGACACTGCAGCAATATCTGCTCAATACTAGATGTTTGCTCAAATATTTGCATCCAGAAACTAGAACTGTATCTACAGGTAGGTGGTATGATTTTTTTGAAAGCCAAGCACTGTTTTTTAAAAGGACTAAAAAGAAGTACAGGAAAGTTGTATGCTAAGTATAGACATCCTAAGAAGCTCACTTTATCTTGCTTTACATGCTCAGCTCTAAGCATGTAGTGTTTGTGTGGCACAGAAAAGGAGACACCATGTCTGGAGGGATAGCACTGTGTGTCCTAAAAAGTAGCCACAAAAAATTCACTGAATTTCCCTGGTGAGAAACCCCTAGACCTGGCGTACTGAGACAAGTGTAAAATTTAAGGTAACCTTGCAGGCACCAACCTCAGCCTGTTTTGGTGGGACATGGATTTAGAAAATCCTGAGTTGGAAGGGACCCATAAGGATCATCAAGTCCAACTCCTGGCACCACACAGGTCTACCCAAAAACTCAGACCGTATGACTAAGAGCACAGTCCAATCGCTTCTTAAATTCTGACATTTATTATGGTCTTTTCCATAACCTGGAGGATATGATCACCCCAGGGATGGAAAGACTCCCAAACGTTATTCCTGAGATACCTGCTGGATCATGGGTCAGTCTTGGGTAAATTATCCATATGCACAGGGTATTATTTTGAAAAATAGATCTTTTCATGTTGCGTAGTGGCTCAGAGTTTGATATTCACTGATGACTTTTACTAAATGGTGGAAACCACACAGCAGTTTCTAGAATGGCTCTCACAAGTTACAAAAAAGCAGCAGTGGCAGCTCATAAACCCAGCTGGAGAGGACACTGGTGGCTTAACTCCAGCCTGTCCCCTTCCTTCTCACTGAGGATGGCTGCAGCTCCTCAGAGGCAAAAGCTGAATGAAGGCCAGGTGCCACTGTCCCCAACACAGCTGCATCTCCCAGGCCAGCCACATCCAGGGCACATCCAATTCACACAGGTGCTGAATTGGAGCTGCTGATGGAAAATTAATTACTGCTGAAACATCCTACCCAGCCGCTGAAGAGATAATGTCTTAGCACCAAGGGGAGATTTGGGGTAGGAACAGCAAGGGCTTTTTGTTTTTCACAGCCAAAGACAAAGAATATGATTCTGATTAATACATTTTAACAGATTCTCATTTGCAAGAGTAAAGTGACTTTTGAGAGGTCACTTCTGCTTTCAAGATATTCATTCCTTCAGAAAAATACTTGAACATTTGGAGTAACTTAACAGCAACAAAAAACATTGCTGGTGTAATATAAATGGTTTACAACCACTTACTACATCTTTTGAATTATTAGTCACCTTCCAATAGCCCAACATAGAAATTCATTTCACAATTGACTTCTTAGATGTGAAAGGCCTACATAAAACTCAGTAATGAAGAAAAATGACAAAAAAGGAAAAACATTTGGGGCCAGGTTCTGCTCTGAGTCGACATTACTGCCTCATTGGTAATAGATAGCATCGCTCTGGAGTGAGCCCAGCACTTTTAGCAAAGAATAGACTTCAAATAAAATGTGTTCCCACTTCTAACAAATATGTAACTACAGCCACACCAAACTTCACCAAGGGCTTCCCTCCCTTGGTGGAACAGTGATTTTGCGTTACATCTTCCAACAGTAGCAAGGATCTCTACAACTCACAGTGCTGTAAGAACAGGACTTCTGGAGTTAATGCCACAGCATCACATCCCTGCAGGATGGTAATTTTCCAAGGGAAAAAAAAAATAATAAAAAAAAAAGAAAGAAAAACTTTCTCCCTTCCTTTCTTGATGTCTTCCAATCTGTTTTTTCTACTTCGTTGAATTCAACATTTTTTTGGTCACTCAGCTATGCAGAGCTTAGAACAATGTTATTATTTATATAGTAATATTTATGTGTCTGAGAGCCTTTTCCTTAAAGATCGTTCAAAAATAAGCCATTTTTTATAAATCTGTACAAATTATATTATTTTTTAGGCCAGTGTGTCTAAAGATAACATAATATCATTTTTTTTCCCCCAGCTCTTTTTAAAGCTGATTCAGTTAGATGGAAAGCTTCTTCCTCCTGTGGTTAAGTCTTTCAGCAATTACTTTTATTTTCCTTTTTCTTGATCAAATTCAAGGGATATGTGTTAAAGCTGCTAGGCAGAAAAATGAAAGCCCATAAAAAGTGTATTTTTTCAATTAGCTGAATAATCTTGTTGGTGCAAGACAACACTGGGGCTGAGAATCAAAGCGGATAAGGTGAACACCCAGCTGTATAATTTTACAAAATTTTGTAAGATCCAGGGTGTTAAGAGAGTGAGTGAGTGACAAAATCATGTCTCTCTGTCTTTGTGTAATAAAGCAGGGTCTGCTTGGGGGTTAGGAAGAGAGGACAAACCAGAAGAAGCCTCCCTTATGGACAAGTCACTTTCAAGCTGCCTGTGATACCCTCTAAGATACTTCCACACCTGCTGTCTGTCTCCTCCTTTGCACAAGCCCCTTCCTCTTTCTGTATCTATTTTCATGTCTTCTGGGTCAAGATAAATAATCTCAAAATAACTCCATATTTCTCCATATGACTGAAGACATAGTTATATAAGCAGGTGAAAATGGCCAGCTGGTTACAGAATCACAGAATCATTAAGGTTGGAAAAGACCTCTGAGCTCATCTGGTCCAGCCATCCGCTACTACCAATGCCACCCACTGAACCATGTCCCCAAGCACCACATCCAACCTTTCATTGAACACCCCCAGGGACGGTGACACCTCCCTGGGCAACCTGTTCCACTGCCCGACTGCTCTTTCTGAGAAGAAATGTCCTTTCACTTGTCGCCTGCACAATTCAGAAAGTACAATTCAGAAAAAAAAAGAACTGGCTCAAACAGCCGACAGTAGATTTTTTTTGTGATTAGAGCTATTCATGGGATTAATTCTCTCTTCAGTATTTTCAACTTTTCAAAAACATTTCCAAATAGTTCTAATAAAATTTTCAAATATGAAATACTTACTACCACAATCTACCACAAGGAAAAAAAAAATAAAGCTAGTACCTTGAGAATGATATTTTAAACCAGTCTTTCTTAAGTTGAGTGGAAAATAAATCTATCTTGCACAGAGGCTTACAGTGTGTTAGTGAGGGTTCGCTGTGGATCAACTCGAGCACAGACAGTGAATGAAGCCACTGAGGGACCTCTGCTAGATCCAGTTGATCTCTGTGAGTACTAGAAAATAAACTCGGTCACTTCACAGCAGACCAGTATACAAGGATATCTGGAGCTTCACACCTCTAATACAGAAGGCCCTTCCTCTTGAGCTAAAGTTAAATCTTTGCAAAGAACTTAAGAGATCTGAGAAGCCCAAGAGAAGCAGAGAAGAATAATTTCTCTCTTCCTGAAATAATTTTCTTGGCTTTTTCATGGCAGCATTATGTTACAAAAGATTATAGTTAAGTTTTATGAGAGATTATAGGAGATATACAAAAAGTCTGGATTTTTACAGCAATTTTTGTAATTCAGCTGACTGCAGGAAGCATTTAAAATGTGTAGAAAATAACATGATGAGCAAAGACTTATCTGTATTCTGCTCTGCTAAAAAGACTGTGATCCAAGTAGGGCAAAACTGGCTGTGCTGGGATCCAGGCCAATAAATTACAGAGAAGTTCTGCTATATATGATGAGACATTTTTTAGTATATATCATCTTGAATTGTGAAATGTTGCTCTTGAAACAAATTTCTTCTGATATGGCAGTGATGCTTGTCTTTATGGGGAAATATGATTGTGACAAATCAAAAACTTTAAGCACAAAGAGCCAGATCTATTCTAGATGTAGTTTTAACAACGATGTGAAATTTGGATGTTTAGCACCATGAAATTCCTACCTTTTATGAATCATGAATATAGCACAGAAGCAATTGTGAGCAGCCTATCAGTTCAAAGCAGTGCTCAGTAAATGGCATCCTGTAAAGCAGCTGCTACTGCAATTCACTATCAGAGGACAAGAAGTCCATTGAAAGAAGTTTTTATTCTTCTTGACTGTTGTGATTTCTTCAAATAAAAGAGAGAGAGATGTTTTCTAATCACAGAATTGTATTATGCTCCAGCCTCAGTTTTACATCAGTTGGCAATCTGAAACTCTAGGCATGTTATTTCATTTCACTGCAGGGCACAAAGGAATTCAGATACTTATGATTGTGAACAAACTGGTAAAGTTCTTTGGCTATTAATGCAAAGGAGAGAAAACCTTTGTGCAAGCACTATCTGTTGGTAAGGTATAAAACAAAGTAATTATTTTTTATATTCAACACCTTACTAATTGTTTTATGTTGGCACAAGTAGATGTTTTATGAGCTTTCTGTACATCACTCAAAAGCCTTATGTGGACTTGCATGAATTTTGAAGAACTATAGTAGATAATTGCTTAACTGTAAATAAATCTATAGTCTATTTTTTTCAGCACCTTGCAGGACATCAAAAATCTACTATGATATTTGTAAAGAGTCTCATTAAAAACTGCCCACTGAATTCAGTATAAGTTTTTCCATCAAATGCAGCGCACTTGGATCATGTCCTTGATGTACAAGCATAGAATTCAGAAGGAAGATGATCAGATAAAGTATTAGCTTGATCTAGTAAAATACATCTAAAATTTCCAGTATGTTTTTATTGATAGTGAGAAGTCATCTCAAACTCATCTGTCTGCTATACCACTTAATTATGTGTGTTGTAAATCCTCAGGCATATACTTAAATGCTCATCCATCATGCATCCACAAATTCCACTCATCTTTCAAGCATTCAAGCAGATTAATTCCCTCTCTGGCCATTTTGTATTTTAGTTGTTTTGCTGCTTTTTTCAGGATAGGATCAGAATAATTTTTCCAAATTCAAAGCCATAGTTCCTCTTTGTTGTCTTCTTTCTTTTTTGCACACCAACTGAACATACGCAATTTCCTTGCAACTGCTCAAAAATTGTGTTTTATTGCACACTCCCCTGTCTGTGACCTTCAACATATCACTCTATAGCCTGAGATGGTCAAATTGCCAGGAACAGCTGGAAGTTGTAGAAAAAGTGTGACTTCTCATGGTATGGTTGTAATTTCTAATACAGAAATAATTTTTTGTGTCACTTGCACACCTGGAAGTTCATGAGGTCTTGAGTACATCACACACATGAAGCACTCTTACAGAATGATGTCTCATCCATTTATCTGTATTATACAAAACTAGGTAATGCTTTTCTGGGGTTCCAAGCACCGTGCCCCATTCTTCCTTTCTTCAGAAAGAGTGGGGAGTGTCTAACAATTTCAGTGTAAAAAAGAGATCAGTAGGGAGATCCTCTAGATGCCATCCTTCCTTCATAAAGGACTTGAAACTGCAGGGACCCTAAAGCAGCCCAGTGTAGATCCCCAAAGTGCTCTGTGGCCAGAAGGCCTTGCCATGATGATATCTTTCACTGTGCAGAAATATTCTGGGGAATTGCTGATCTTCCTGTTGCTGCAATCTTCCCAGCTCTGCTAAATGGAACAGCCTTCTGTCCTCTCTATTGGGGATTAAACTAACAAGAAGTCAGGAAAAATTTGTGTGTGTTTGTGTGTCTGTATATATGTGTACCCTTCCAAATTTGCATGTCTCCTGATGCCTCTTGCAGCCTCCAGCCCACAAGGGTGATACGATTCATATTTTAAAGATCAGAAGACCCTTTTGCCTCTTCCTGCATATTTCCCTAAGAAATGAATGCTCAGGCTGTAATTTATAACGCACTCATGTGCCACATGTGCACGTTCTTCCCTCTGCTAAGACTGTGTTTAATGGTCCAGATGTGAAAACTTCTGCCTTTGGGGAAAATGAAGAGAGATGGCTGATCTGCAGACAGACTGTCCTCTCTGCATGGCACAGGCTCCTAAGGGACACAACTGAGTGTATCACAAGAAGCTGTGTATCACAGGGAGCAGCAAGGGCAAGGCTGCTTGGAGCCAGGAGCCATGAAGGACCCTTAGTTTGGCAGGCCAGGGACCCCACCAGCCAGGGCCCATCCCACCACTTCTGAGTGAGAAAAGCAGGGCAGCCCCAGAGATGGTGGCAGTCCAACCAAGAGAGCAGATCTTGCAATACCATGGTGATAAGGCATAGGTCAAGCTGGGAAGTTAGTCTGTAGGTCAGTCTTAGTAATGAGCACAGCTATTGCCAGGCAGATCCAAGGTCAAGCCAGGAAACCAGAGTGCATGTGGAGGTCTACATAAAGGAGCTGCATGGCCATGGCCATGGCTGGAGACCCATACTCCTCTGGCACAGGTCAGGCAGGGATGAGTGACCCCAAGCTGAGCTGCAACAGGGCTCCTGGGCCCTTGGGCAGAACATGAGGGAAGGCCTCAGGGGTGGCTTGTCAGGGCCATTAAGGCCTATTGGTACGCTCAGGGCTGTGACGATGCAGTTGGTCTCCGTACCTCCTCCAAATAATGTAGACAGGGAGGGGACAGGTCCCATAGTAGAGTCTCATGGGATGTAATGAGCTGTATACTGGAACATTTCTCTTCTCTGGACATTTAGTAGAAGACAATGCATAAAGACAGCCTTCTTGCAAAAAACAAGTGAAAATTGCTATCTCCACTACAGAGTTTTTATTGTTAGCTATTTCGTGGCATTCACATAATCACGGAATGGCTGAGGTTGGAAGAGACCTCTGGAGGTCATTTGGTCCAACCACCTGCTCAAGCAGGGCCACCCAGAGCAGGTTGCCCAGGACCATATCCAGAAGGCTTCTGAAAATCTCCACATATGGAGCCTTCACAATCTGTGCCAGTGCTGTCACCCTCATGGTAGAGAAATGTTTCCTGATGTTTAGATGGTGACTCCTGTGTTCCAGTTTGTGGCTATTGTGTCTTACACTGTCCCTGGGCACCTCTGAAAAGGGCCTGCCTCCATTCTCTTTGCATCTTCCATTGAGGTATTTACAGACATTGATGAGATCCTGACTAAACCTTCTTCTCCAGGCTGAAGAGTCCCAGCTCTCTCAGCCTTACCTCATAGATGATGTTCAAGGCACTTCATCATCTTAGTGGACCTTCACTGGACTCTCTGCAGTAGCTCCATGTCTCCCTTATACTGGGAAGTCCAGAACTGGACACAACACTCCAGCTGTGGCCTCACCAGTGCGGAGCAGAGGTTCCCAGTGGCAGCAGTGAAAACTGCCTGTATGACTGAGATAAGCCTTCTAACTTTGACACCTGTGGCATGATGCAGAGCAGGAAATGCAGTTCCATTCCTTCAGATAGTCTATTTCAATATAATTACAATATTACAGAGGTGGCCTGTGAGCATTGCACAGTGGAGCATCCCAAGCTGTGGCATGTCCTTACCTTGTCCTACTGACATGCCCTGTCTCGTTTTCCTGACAAGTTTACTCTGAATACAAGGACTCTCATCTCCATTCTCCTTTCTGCCTTAAGCAGAAAACACTAATGGTTTATTGTTGCTGGCTCCAGAATGAAATGAGTTTTTCTGTAGTGTGTCCGATTGAGTTAATGTTACAGCGATATGTTAAGCATGGGTTTTTACCTATGGCATGATGTACTGCTAGAACAGCTTTATTGTTTTTCAGTTTTAATTGTTTGAATTCGCTTTAAGCTTCTGAACATTTTATCTATATTATGAGCTAAAGGGAAACATCCTGCTCTCAGAAGAGCTATTTGCTAGAAATTTGGACTGATGTTCATATAGAATGATCATGTTGTTCAACAGTATTTTTAAAGACTTGAATGTTTTTTCTGTAGATACTGTTTAAGATCAGGAAGTGGTAAGTGTGTTGTTGGTGCATTTGTAAGTGGTACGGGTGCCAGCAAAAAGGCTGCATTTATTGCAGGCATTATTGGTGTGAGTTGTAAGCATGAATAATACTGCCTTCCTGGAGGGAGAGCACCAAACCCCTGTGGGTGCAACTGCTGGTTGACACGGCTATATGGGCACTGTACTGCCCTCTTTTTAAAAAAAAATAAAAAATAAAAAATAAAAAAAAAGAGGGCATGGAATAAAACAAAACAGCACCAAAGCATCATTACTGAAGTGAACTACACTCATTACATGCATTTCCCTCGATGCGTTACACCAGTAAATCTGCAATGACAGCGTGCTCCTTGAGCAGGCTTGGCCCGTGCAGGACCAGATTCATTGACTTTTACAGCAGCTCAGGGCTCTGAGCACTGTAAACTTTTCCCGATATCACGGTTTGGGATCGGCAGGCAGAGGTGGAGTTGTAACTAAGCATGCAGCACTATTAATGAATCTCATCAAAAGGAGATCACAAAATCCTTGAGCTGCATAAATCTCTAGAGGCTATCTACAGCTAATTTTCTCAGCTGTGTTGTTTCTCCAAGCTCCCTGCAATAATGAAACAGCACTTATACCTTTTAAACAACATATTGTGTAAATTATAAGTGACATGTAACCCTCCCAGCAAGCCAAGGAAAATGACAGCATTAAATTCCCAACAGCTACCAGAATATATTAACAATTTTAGAAGAAAATGACTTTTGAGAAGATAAATTTTAAATGAATAAACATGAATCTACCAGGTTTCAGCAGAGCATGGGATTCATCCACAGCATTTTGCTTCGGGGTCACATAACTCCATTCAGAGCAAGGCAAAAACACCCTTGATTTGAAAGATATGCATGGTTACGGGAAGTTAATCTCAGCTCTGATCACAAATTTGTCAAAACTCAGCAGCTTTAGCTCAGAAGGGATTTATGTTGGAGTCAAGCTGAAGAAAGCAGCCCTTGGAAACTGCAAGGGGAGATACGGAGTAATTGAGGCTACGGCTTCAGCATATCTGGCTATAGCATCCTGTCAGTTGCTGCTCCCTTTTGTGCTCTGTACTTGTCAGTGTCAAGACATGACCTTTGCAGAGAGCAGCTTTGGTTCAATAACATGGTCTAAGTCATCAGAGTGGGTCTGTTTGGGTCTTGAGCCTGGCAAAGGAGCAAGACAAAATGACCTGACACCCACGAGATGGTGGCACAGGTGGCAGAGGAGGGCTCCACTTTCGTAACTACGCAGTCAGCTCCAGCTGGGATGCTCTGGGATGCTCCTTAGTTTCTTTTGGTAACTGGTAATGGAATCCACATCTCCCTTTCTTAGTGGTGAAGGTGGTCGGGGGGGGTTTCACACCCCAGTTAAAGTATAACTTACTGGAACGGGAATCTAAGTTAGCCAGAGTTTTGAAGCTGAAGACTTGCCCAAACAAAACTTTTCGAGGAAGAGCATAAAGATTTTAAGCTCAAAAAAGTTATGTTTCATTGGAGTATAAATTCAATTTCTCAACTTCTTCTGCAGAGAAAACCCATAGGATTAAGTCAAGATTAATAGAAGCAAAAAAGCTTGTGGAAGAACTCTCTCTCCATCCTTTATGTTATTGTATGGCAGGTCTGTGTTTCCAGTTTATTTGTTTGTTTTAAGTCAGTTGAGGAATTTCTTGACTTGCAGCAAACTCTGCCCAAATGAAGGCATTTTCTCCTTCTGTCACTAGTGAGACAGGCAGCAGCACCCTGAGCAGTGAATAGGGCTGGTGTGGACCACTCTCTGCCCCTAAAGCCAATTGATACTGACATGTGGGTCACATCTACAGGGCAAAATGCTCTTCCATTCTCTCTCTAAGAAGGGCATCTTTATCCAAATCGCCAACTTAGCAATGGTCCCTTGGCGCTATGGTCCCATGCACCTTGTATCTGCTGCTGCCCTCAAAGGTATAGCCCCTCACCATCACTTTGTTCTCTGAGGTCCTTTAGCACGTCCCACTGCTCTGGGAAGGAGCAACCTTCCCGTCCTTCCCAGAGGGCTACTTCTCTGTTTCAGAGAGATTTCAGCTCTCCATCAGACCAGTTAGGGTGGCTTAACTATGCATTCAAGTTTTTAAAAAGAGGATATGAAAATGTTGTGGGGAGTGAAATCCAAGCTGAGTTAGATTTAACTAGAGATATTCACTCAAAACTCTATTCTCCTGAATGTGGTCATAGAAAAGTCATAAGCCTCAGGGACAGTAATCTTTGCAATATGGTAGATGGAAAAGATCTGCCTCAAATGCTGTCAGAGACATAGAAAATGTGACATCAAGCAAACAACAGCAGTCGTGGGACTTCAGAGCAATGAAGGTAAACTCAATGACATGTCTGTATACTGATGAGAAGACCAATGTATGCTTATCTAGCAGTTAATAGACATAAATACCTGCAAGATGAACAGTGCAGGTCCTTAATAGCATTCATTACAGTCTGCAGCTTGATGAAGGGAGAAATCCTTCTGGCTCTCAACAACTTCAAAGATTGATGACGATCATTATAAGGCCTGTGAATATAAGGCATTTGAAAATGAGAGCTGCAAAATCACTGAGAAAGCAGAAAGACAGATGAATACAATGATGAGAGGCAAAAATTAAGAAAATTGGCTACATTCTGTGGAAAAGATGCATGGAAATTGATTTAATAATCAGTTTCTCACCAGTAACTCTCAAATAAACAAAGTCGCTGTTGGGTAAGAAGAAATACCCTCATGTAGATGAACAACCCGTTAAAAAAGAGGAAATGCGGCTGAAATGAGTAGTAAGTTTTCACTGTGGAGGATGATCCTTAATGAATCCCCAGAGTGCTCTCTGCTTTGGCCTGTGTTGTTTGGTATTTTCATGAAGGATCTTGAGAAGAGGGCCTCCAGGGAAGTGGAAGGTGGTATTAAGCTTTCAGGGTAGATAAGATGAAAGTTGATTGTGAAAAACTGCAGAAGAACCTTGTAGAGTGGGCAATAAATGGCAGCTAAAATTCAGGAAAGGTACTTGTGAAAGCATTTTAAACAAACTCAGCTTTACATGCAAAGTGATGGGCTCTGACTTGACTATTCTCTCTTAGAAAGAGCTCACAGTTATAGGGGGTATTATTAAAACCTCTTCCACACACCGTATTGCTATAAATCAGGTGTTACTGATTCTTAGAGGAGGAACAGAGAACCAAACAGTGCAACTAGGAAAGTCCTTCTGCCTCCACATCTTCAATCTTGCAACTTGTGTTGTTCACCCCAGCTCAGTGTGAACAAGGGAAGGTGCAAAGGATGACAACAAGAATGACCAAGGGATAACAGTGGTTCGGTATCAGGAACATCTGAACACATGAGGACTCTTCACCTTGGAAAAGAGATGACTGAGGAGGATTTGACAAACATCTTTAAAATCTTGAGTGGCAGAGAGGATGTGGCTGCACAGTGCCTTTATTTCCAACTCAAGAGCTGAAAGGCTTGGGATGAACCCAGCAGGGAGAGCTTTGCACCAAGGTTGAGATATGGAACATGCTGCCAGCTCCTGGTTTATTTCCAAGGCTTTCTCCATGCAGGATCTTTCTACATTTGTTCCCACCTCTTGCCTCGAAGCCTTGGCCAAGGATCCCTTACATGTGCCCTGGGGACACCAGCTGGCTTAACCAGCGTAGGAAAGAGCAGAAATATTCTGATAGATACTGATGACAAGCCCAGCCTCCTAATACAGACAGTATCCATTCCTTTCATTTCAAAGAGCATTTTTCAAGATGTGGACTTGAAAGCCAGGTGACTTGTGTGCACAGAAAATGAATGATCAAGACAATCCCAAAGGGACCAATAAAAGCCTACATGTCAAAGCATGGCAGCAAAGTACTCCTCACGTTTACTATTCCTTTGCCATTCCTTCTGTCATAATGAACACAGGTAGTATCTGAATGCTGACATCTACAAAGTTATTTAACTCCACTTCTCCCCACAAAAGTGCCAGGAAACATTTTTTTCTCTTTTCCTAGAGTGCCCCGTGTGTTATTGTAGGGTGCCATCCCAAACACATCCACCTCACAGGATGGAAAATTAAATCATCTATAGTTTCCATAGTAACAGGAAGCAGGAAACTCAGGGAATTCAGACAATGCCTTTTGAGGGCTTAGCGCTTAGCTTGGGAGTGAGCATCTCAGACAAATCCCTAGTGTCAGAAAGATCTCTAACAAATTCAAAGTTATCCCTTTGACAGGCAAACAGCAAGTTACCCAGATCATTGGGTATCGATTCCAAATTATTTTGATGTTTTAGCTACATCTCTGATAACCTTTAACTACAATCTATATGAAAGTGATTCAGAGTTGCACCACATTGGTTCAGTATCTTCCTTTAAGAAAAAAAAAAAAAAAAGCCAGCTATGATAAAGTAATGAAGAATAAATAAATAAATAACTTCAGTTTAAGTACAAGCTGGTATCCAAAACCCACAATAATTGATTTCACTGATAACCAGAGGTTTGCACATGCTATCCTAGAGGAATCATTAAGGAAATGATGTTGCCTATAAAATGTCTGGAGAATATATGTGCTTACATAAACAGTGTACATGCTCTCCCCCAAACGGCTAGTTGTTCTTATTAAATACTCTAATTACAGTTTTGTACTTGTCAGCCAAAGATTTTCATTGACTATTTGTGCAACAGGAATCTTTAAAAATTAATGGTATTCTCTTTGTCCCAGTACCATTGTGAAAGCCACACACTTAAATGAAAACATTGTTAGTATGTACCACAAGGCTATATTGGAAGTCTATAGATCAGATATAAAGACAAATGCACCGATAAGGATGGAGGCCAAGTGTATTTTCTGTAAGCAACTGTATAAAGGTAATTAGAACCTTTCTGCACAGAAAGGAATTGTTTTGGATAGAGAATTCTGGAATGTTGGACTGGAAAGGACCTCCACGGTCAACCCCTGCAGGTAGCTATGTAATATAATCTTTTAGAGGAATTTAACAAGCTGACAAAAGATTGAAATAGCCAGGGGTCAGTTCAGCTGATTCTCTCATAGTTTCCCAGAGCCTCACAGAGTGCCTAGTGCATAGTCTCAGCTGCCAGGCCCATGAGGATGGCCCAGATACCCCTGAGCATCTTCAGTGGCCTTAAACCTGTGTTTAAGCAAATGAGATGTCCACTTGGATATAGGTGCCAGTCTTCAGGAGACTCCAAAAGAGCTCTATAAGTTCCCATTTAGAGTTAGTGGAGCTCTAGACACTGGAGGCCAGGGTGGGATTCATCTGACCATAACTAGGGCTCAGCCTGTTTGCTCAAACCAAGATACCTAGCATTTTTTAGGATGCCATACAACATCAGATACGTATTCATGCAATTCACAGTAAATTCTCGTCTTACCAGAGGCTAGGTGAGATAGCCTACAGCATCTTAAATAGCTGTAGGTCATCTGGGGCAACTGAGACGAGACCTATTTGTCTACTTCTGGTGAGCTGAGATGCTAAGAACTATGATTATAATGAGGGCTTAAAAAGCTGTTACCCATGTAAACACCTACATGTAGGCACGTAAATTAGGTATTGCTATTTCATCTTTGCCCAGGTTTTCAGTGCCTTGAGGGATCTACCCTTCCCACCCAGCAATAAGTCTTCCTCCCCACATTCCAGTTCCTCATCTGATCCACCTCCTCTTTCTTTCCTCTATCCACACCGTATTTTTCATTATTGGTCCCTAGTTCCTCTCTTCTTCAAATCCCAGTCATAGGTATAATCTTTCTGTCTTTGAGATCAGTCTTGCTAACCTGCTTGCCTCCCTTTTCTGCAGACAACACTGGTTTCTATTCCCTCTGCATCCAGATAAGGTATATTCTTCATGTGCAGGAAAAAAAGGATCTGGGAATCTGCAGAGATACAGGAAAATATCTCTTCCCTTGTTTCCCATCACTGTAATGGAGGCTATCAGGCGAAGAAGGAAATGTAGCTGCTTAGCTTACATGGAAACTGCATAGATTTATGGAAGTCTAAAATGCAATTAACATTTACTGAGCACGAGCAAATGGTGAAACTTTTTCATATTTGTACATATATTAAAGGGAAAGTCAAAAGTTCACACCTGGCATGAAGTGTACACCTTCGTAGATTTGATGCCCTCGCATCAGAGTATAAAGGCACTGGAGCTTTTCAAAGAAAAGTAATCAACTGTTGTTTCTAAAGCAGATTATTTTTTTTCTTTCCAGTATTGCTGTCAAAGACATATTGACTTAAATTGCCCAAAAGCATTCAGCTAACTGATGGTGCTTCCAGTCTCTTCATATAACTGAGAAACCTCTTAGCTACAGTAATATTCAGCACATTACATTTCAGCCCAGACTAAAACTGCAGTAATCCCTATTTATGCAGCTCTGCATCACTTCTCTCAACACTTTATGCTGTTCAAGTGGTTGCAGGGCTTCTAAACAAGCTGCAAACCCTTGGCCTGCCCCCATCAAGCCACTCCTGACAATGTGGGAATAGATTGCTCTGCACAGTGGCATTTTACTACCAGTGCAAAACACATTTAGCAGCAGACAGGGTCTGAAGTTTTTAAACCAGCTGTTTATTTGGAGAACCCACAAAATGAAAGGCACATCCATCCTTTCAGGTGCTAGGCATTCAATTCAAGGAAGATGAAAAGCTATATAATCCACCAAGTATTGCTTTGAGAATATTTGTTCTCATATCCCCACTTTCTTATAACATGTCATCTTTTCACAAAGTCAGGCTCCTTCATCAACCTCCAGGTTCCGCATTCAAGTTGCAGAGGTACCAAACTGCAGATGCTATTTGTATCTGGCCATGACAGAATATCTGAAAGCAGCAGCACATTTGACATAATATTGAAAATTGGCATCTTTCCGCAGTGTGTCCAAAGAATACCCAACGTAGCCCATACTGTTTGGATCATTAGACCAACATAATGCTGTATTCCCACTGAAGTCAATGGTGTTAAGTGATGTCAGGAAGCTGCTGTGCACTTTAGGCACTAATTCAGCAGAGCACTTAATTATCTGCTTATATACCTCATTCCTTGATCTGAAGCCAGAGGTAAATTTGTACAGAAAAATATACTGGAATGTGAATGTATAAAATTGCAGCTAATATTGTTGCTCAGCTTACAGGTGGAATCCGCTTAAGGTTTTTCTGCAACAAAATTAGCCCTACTTAAAGCAAAGCACAGACCAGAATGCTTCAGTGAAAAGGAATAAATTATTGAATTGATGTCTTAAGATTCAATTCTTGGCCTTGCAGCAGAAAAAAAATCAAGAAATACTAAATTAATATGATAAATAGATATGTTTTCTTGTTAGTCATGTTGACCTTCTAAATATTTCCTTGCTAAATAAGCAAATAGCGTTGGATACAGACATAAATCAGGGTTCCTTGGAAAGGATGCATTAATTTATTAGAGATTTGGGAAAAGCTTCCATTATTTAATTAAGTGATAAAGCAATTATAGGAATAATAGGCCATGCATGCATGTAAATGTAGTATTGTATTATCTTGGGTAAACCATGGATGTCATACATACAATACTGAACACATACATAAGCTGTCTATTTTTAACTCCAAGTCCTAGAATTCTGCTATTTTACAAATTAGGAAAGGAATGAAATAAAACATAGAGCATTTATGGAGTATATCACTGTTAAAGTGCTACCCATTAAGTCGCTATTAGTTAAACTCATTTAAATTCAGTGGGATTATGTTGCCTCACTCGAGTGCCAGAGTGACTCACATAAAAATGTGTCAGTAGTTTCTCTTCAAGGACATCAATACAATGATGTTTTTTTCCCTACTTAAGGAGAAAAAAAAAAAAAAGTATCTGTAATCCAGGCACCTCGAGCAATGACCCCCAGCAGAACTTCAGGGTACATGGGGACAGGAGGTATTATGCTTCAGTGCCTGTGGAGCAATAGAAGCAATAAAGTAGTGCAGTGAAGTCAGGCACATGCCACAGCAGCTAATACAAAAAAGGGAGCTGTCTCATAAAAACTGATGGGAGACCACTGAAGACTGCAAACACAGCAAAACAAAGTTTGCAGTTGTGTTGCGCAGATTGCCTAGTAACTAGGAGTCTGGACACTATCATTGAGCCAGACTGAAAATTAACCCAGGTTTATTTCTAAGAGTACTAGTTTATTCTTAGAGAAAAATAGTTGCCTTACACTAAATCCTCACTATTTTCTATAAAACAAGTACTGGTTTAATTTAGCATAGCAACATTTGCAAACTCACACATTGTGAAAATGACAATGCCTTCCACATAGGCTGATATTCAAAAGTAAAGTCATACTAACAAGCTCTTAAAAGATTTGCATTCAGACAGGCAAGGCTTAGGTTAGCTGTGTATTTTGTTGCAAGTTTGACATTGAACTCAAGTCTACAGTGCACCTTTAGTGCAGTTTGCGAGGAGAAACAGTTTAATAGCACGTGGCAAATCAATATGAAGAGAAAGACATTATACACAAAAAATAAAAAATAAACCCAACCCTGAGGTTTGGGAAGACTGATGTGCCAAACTACTCCCACCAAGGTGCATTTGAGTACAAAAGTTTCAGGTCTGGAACATCTATCAGGCATTTAAATGTTTGCATTTCTTTTCCTTTCTGCAATTTCGGCACAATGAAGACATACAAAGTCCTTGTGTTTTGAAGCAATGGCACACTTCACATTTTGTCTGACTTTTGAGAACAGTCAGAGAAGAAGTTCTGACAAATAAATCTCTTAAGTGGTGTGATTTATTCAATTTTTCCCCAGAACACCTGTATGTTTCAAGTCAGACACATCTCCTCTCAGATTCAGTCCCTCCCTAGTTCTTGTTTACCTGAGGTCTTCTCTTCAGCAGCTCTCTCAAAGCACACTTGGAGCTTCTCGTTATAAATCTCCTTCATACCTTTTCTGGGAAACTAATAACAACCAACACTTCCTTGCCTGGGCCAACCAAGAAAGAGCAGCACCCCCTTTCCATACCCCAAAGCTTTGCCTTCATACACCTCTCTCAGTACATTGATTCTGGCTCATTAAACCATGGTGGGTCCCCAGCTAGTCACTGCCTATTCCTGGCACACTTTTGACCTAGGCCAGTTCCCAAATACAGTTCAGGCACAGCTCAGGAACTAGCATGGGCTAGCTACCACAGGTAGCTCAGATGTGGCCACCCTACATGAGCGGCTTAAGAGAACTGAATAGCATGGAGATGCCCACGGCTCACCTCAGGCACAGAAAACAGACCTTAGCACTTCAGTTTATTGGTATGGACACAGCATAAGTTTATGGCAAACTCAATGCCAACCACAATGCCAACCACAATGCCAAAATCTGCACAATCTTGAGCTTAGATAAAGTCAAAGGCAACATGAAAGCAGCCTGATCAAAGGTCCCCAAACTGTTCAAGTCTTTCGGTGTCTGCCAGTGTTTCAGGCTGCCAAAACAAATTCCCCAAGTCAGCAGGGCCCAACAAAACCCTCAACCACCCAGCTCTTCCCTGGGCCCTTCTTCCCCCACACAAGGCATGTATCTTTGTCCACTTTGTGATGTTGGCTGCATTGATGGAGCTGCCTCCCCTTTGAACAGGGGTGCAGTGGGGTGCTCAGCAGTCCCATTGCCTCTTGTGCAGGGAGCAGGGTGAGGACCTCTCATTGCAAGCACCATCAGAGAAAATTTCTGCAAATGGTTGTGCTCAAACAGAGCATCCATAGCATGCTTGGTGCTCTCACAGGTGAAGCTGACTTGCTCATGCACCCACCGTGGCATTTGGTAGGGGTGGAAAGAAGAATATTGCAGCTACCCCTGTGATTTTTGTTACCCTATCAAAGCTGGAGATAGTAAAAGGAAGGATGTGACCATCTCAGAAACACTCCTGAGCCTACTAATCTAGCCAAAACTTCTGTGCCATCTCTTCAACATTGCTTTCCTTTTCTTTCCTTTTGTCTATTTCACTTGCTAGCTTGGTGAGGTGGAGGCTTTGCTTCATCTTGGGAAAATAGAGATATAAGCAGTGCCTGTAAACAGAAGTGGTTTTATGCAATTGCAATCTCTGTCAGGTTCTGAAATACAAACAGCAGTAAGAAAAAGTCACACTATCCTTACATCTCCAGACGTCTGTTTATTCCACATCCTTTGTATATTTGTATCACTGACACTGTATGAAAAACTACTGAGCTGAAACAGGGAATTGCACTGAGGAAGTTTAAGACTTTATCATTTATTTATAGATAAACATATCTACTTTTAATAAATAAATAAATAAATATGGAAGTAAATGAATATCAATAATGAACACCTTCAACAATACATTCATATATATTCTGAGTGTGAACAAATCACTGATTCAAGATTTCAAATAGAAGAATTATGTTACTTCAAACGCAAGCACACAGCTCCAGAGAGATCCAGCTTTATGCAGAGTGCTGAGCTGTCTTGCCAAGCTCCCTAATTTCTTTCTCAGACACTAAGTTGAAATCTGACAGTGAAAGGATCGCATTAACTTTCAAACGTTCAGTGTCCCAGTTCTCATTCAGTAGCTGAGAAAACTACCTGATAGAGAAGCTGGTTTGATAAAGTCATGCTTGAAGTCATACAACTGACTAACACTACAATTTTTGACAAATACACTGGGTGTGTCATCTTTAGAGCTGGTGTATGGAACAGTACAAAGGTTGTGCTTCTGTGCTTTTTAGCAGACTACCAAGTATGTGCTGCACTCTGCACTGGTGCAGCCTCACCTTGAGTACTGTGCGCATTTTTGGGCACCACAGCATAAGAAAGACATAAAACTACTGCAGAGTGTCCAAAGGAGGGATATGAGGATAGGGAAGGGTCTCAAGAGCAAGATGTATGAGGATCAGCTGAGGCCCCTTGGTTTGTTCAGCCCAGAGCAGAGCAGGCTGAGGGGAGGCCTCATGGCGGCCTGCAGCTCCCTCAGGAGGGGAGCGGAGGGGCAGGCGCTGAGCTCTGCTCTCTGGGGACAGCGACAGGACCCGAGGGAACGGCATGGAGCTGGGACAGGGGAGGGTCAGGCTGGGGGTAAGGGAAAGGTTCTGCACCCAGAGGGTGGTCAGGCACTGGGACAGGCTCCTCAGGGCAGTGGTCACAGCTCCAGACCTGCTGGTGTTGAACAAGTGTTTGGTCAATGCTCTCAGACGCATGGTCTGATTTTTGGGTGGTCCTGTGTGGAGCCAGGAGTTGGACTCGATGGTCTTTGTGGGTCCCTTCCTGCTAGGTGTCTTCTATGATTCTATGATTTTAAAAACCCAGTTAAAAATTTCATCTCACTCACAAGTGAAATTCTGCTTCCAGGTGTCCTCTACATGTATAACTGGGAGTTGGTCCATCTGTTCCCATATAAAAGAGAAACAAAAGCATGTAAGGCAGATTATTTTTTCCCAAAACATGGTTTCTGGAGAGCATAATGTAATGCCAGGAGGCTGTTTATTACCTTGCCAGTGTTGACACGTTCCCATGCTTGTTTGATACACCCAAATTGTTGCATTGCATTTGGTATGCCATTTGCTACATTATTAAGCAGTCACCATTGGATTCAGTTTCAAATCAGACTGGCTATATTGCCATGCTTACTTCTATTACTGAGTTGAATTCACCTGATTTGGTTTTCAATGAAACTATAAAGACTGGATTCAATTGGCACCTTTGAAGATGTGCAGAGCAGTATTTTACACTCAGCATTTCCACAGAAATTCATCTTCACAGAATTTTTTAAGGGATTAGAGCACTTAGGATACTCCAAATACTTACTTATAGCACTACTTATAAAGAAAGTTAATAAACATTGCCAATCTGAGCTCTGTATGTGAAGTACCGATGGTTTCAATTCTGAACTGAGTAAACTCCAACATCAACAGACAGATTCTTACTGTCCTCAAAAGGTAATGTGACAGGAATTCAAAAATGGAGAGAAAAAAATTAGCTTCCCGTTTCAAAGGTACAAACCAGTCAAACTGCAAAAGACTGAAAAAAAAATAAAAAATCATAATTTTAAAAATAAGGAACTACTTATAATCAGCATTAGAGAAGGTCTGTCTCTTTCTACAGCATCAAATATTAACCAGTGTCAAAGCCAGATCAGCCACCCAATCTAATATAGTGAATTACACAGACTGATAGTTTGATTTTAATATGACAATTCCTGTAAACTGGTTATTCCTGGTATGAAACATTTAATTAAGAACCAAAGAGCTCAAAGTCACAAACTATCTCCATAATTCATCTCACCGTGTCTGGATTTTTGAAGTCAGCATTGTTCCAAAGTGCCAATTTCACAGTCAGTTTGCTCAGTTCCTATTGTAGTGATGTAAAACTGCCCTTCATCACTGATGATTGTATGATCAGTGGGGATCTAAGGCTTTTAAGCGTCATTCCCATATTATTACAATATATTCTAAAAGTAGAGCTTTAAAAACATAACAAGTCCCAATAACTCAGTCTGTTTCTTAGCAGCCCAGTAAAAGGAGGTCGTTCAAAATACAGAAATCTGTATTTGATCCCCATTGTTACAGCTAGAAGGAGAGCAACCAACAGATGCCCTAACAGACCTGGAGAGGACTGATCTCTTCAGGTTAGGGCAGCTCTTGTAAATTGAACAAATCTCTGCTTGTCTAGATTGCACAGGGAACTTCTAACACAGCGCAAAAATTAGAGATCAGCTCAAGACAGCACATTGTTTCTTCACCTCCACCATATCCTCTGCCTAATAATCTTTAGTCTGGTCTTCCTGGAGCCACCTCACAGAAACCCGTGCTGTAGTAACAGGTCTCTACAGCAAACAGATTCAGATCCTAACATTCCTCAGTTTAAATATCCCATATGATCTGCTATTGAAATCCAGCAAATCTCTGAAAGGCATAATTCACCAATAAGTACCATGTAAGCTGCTCTAAAGGATTATTTTCCCCATAGACTACATAGTGGAAAGTGTTGAAGTGAATAAAATTAGTATGTGAAAAGCTAATTCTTGACCTAATATTTAAATAAAGATTCCCATTTGAGTCTAGCATTTAATTATCACATACCAGATGTGTGTTTATGCTGTGCAGGCGCATGTAGTCAAGTCAGCAGTCATACTGAACATCAAACCTCCATCAAACCAAGCTTAATGTACTAATGCCAGGAACTCCTTAGACTTGGACATTTCTCTGGTTTTAGCAAGTCACTTTGCCTTTCCAATAATTTTTTCCCAACAGTACTGTATAGCTGTTGCCAATAGACTTCTTAACCAGAATCACAGAATCACAGAACCTCTAGGTTGGAAGAGACCTCAAGATCATCGAGTCCAACCTCTAACCTAACACTAACAGTACCCACTAAACCATATCCCTAAGCTCTACATCTAAACGTCTTTTAAAGACTTCCAGGGATGGTGACTCCACCACCTCCCTGGGCAGCCCGTTCCAGTGCCTAACAACCCTTTCAGTAAAGAAATTCTTCCTAACATCTAACCTAAAACTCCCCTGGCGTAACTTTAGCCCATTCCCCCTCGTCCTGTCACCAGGCACATGGGAGAACAGGCCAACCCCCACCTCGCTACAGCCTCCTTTAATGTACTTATACAGAGCAATAAGGTCACCCCTGAGCCTCCTCTTCTCTAGGCTGAACAAGCCTAGAGTTATCAATCTCTGTTTTATATTCTGAATACTCAGAAAAACAATTAGCACTGTTGTTACAGGAACTTATTCAAGGCACAAGTAAAACAGGTAGATATCTATCGCAGTTGTTGCTTGCACAGTAAAGCAAGCAGGTTGTCTTCCCCTTTTTGCCCATGCCAGAGCCAAGCTTATCTGTGTTAACTGCTGCCAGGGGAGAGAATGGGTATGGTGGTGACAGCTCCAGATAGGTGGACGACAGATCTCTCCCAAAGGCATCAATCACTCCCCTGTTGTTTCTGGTCACTGTGGCATTCAAAGACAGTTCTCCAGACTTGTCCTCTCCATTTGGGGCTTCAGCAGTTCAGCCCCATGTAAATAGATGGCAGAAAAGTTCAATATTGCCTATACTGCTGGGAAAATTGGGTCTACATCCAAATATTACAGAGTCAGGGTATTTAAGTCAATGAATAAGTAATGTTGGAATAAATGTGTGATTTAGTTAATTAATGGTGCTTCTAGATTAATTACAATCCCTTCTTTGATTATCCATCCCCTTCAGCTGTACAATCTGCAGTTTTGACATTTTTCTGCCTTGCTTCCAAATGCCAAGATTGTTCAGAATGCCCACTTTCCCATGAGTGCTTAGCTCTCCTAGCACACCTTTTAAAATGTCAGGATGTCAGGGAGTTACTACCCAAAGCCTTTTTATATGGCCTTGATCCTTTTTTTCTTTTTTTTTTTTTTTTTTTTTTTGAGATTTCTATTCTGGGTATCTATTTCACCATGAAGCGAATCTTGATTCTGTACACTGCTGCTGGCATAGTATACTACCCGTCCCCAGGAAACTAACAGGGAATAATTCAACATGCTTGTCTAACTTCTTTCAGACTCTGAAAGAAAGATAAAATAAGGAGGAGGTTCAAAAAGGTAGCATTATTAGGGAAGTGGGACAAACATGTTGGTGGCAGAGTCAACAACCAGGAAATGGTAATTAAGCCATGATGCACTACTCTACATGCACACACATCCATTTTACCAGTTCCTTGGTGACAGCCACTGGTTCCAGCAGCAACTATGCAACAAGTCTGCCCCATGACTATGTCACCGGTGTCAAGAACCTTTGTTGACCAGACACAGAATCACAGAGTGGTTGAGGTTGGAAGGCACCTCTGGAGGTCATCTGGTCCAAGCCCCAGTTCAGGCAGTAGCACTTAGAGCCTGTTGCCCTGAGCTTTTGAATTTCCAAGGATACACCATCAGCTCTTCATCCCTTCGTTAAATGAAAGGCTCCAAGGAAGGGTTTGAAAAACAACGTTTAGAAGGGTGCTGTCCCATCTTCTTTAGACAGTAGATGAGGATCATCCTAATGAAGATTTGTCTGTGCAAGGTGAGACAGTGGTCTCCTGTGGTTTGATGGTGGTGCCAGTGCTAATGAGTAGGGTATGGGGGATCCCCACCACGATATTCTGGTTGGTCTGAGCTACGAGGAGGAACAAATACTTTATAGAATGGGGATATGTGCTATTATAAATTATGTAGTTTAGTTTTCCACACTGATCCTCTTTGAAAGACTGCATCTGAATAAGCTGTGCAAATACTGTCCTTAAGCTGTTTCAGCTCAGAGAATTTCTACTTTACACAGTATTACAGATAATATTTACCCCTACTCCCTTTCTTCTTCTTTCATTAAAGTAACACAAATGAAGTTTTCATTCTTTTAATGATAGCAACTAGAAATGAAAGATGAGGTTCAAGTGTAGGGATATCTGGATTTTGATCCTCTAGATAATCTTCAGCATTGTTTAACAAGAGTCAATTTGTTTTGAGAGATTTCCTACAGTGCCAGATATGTTGGTAGTATTAGGTTCTGCACATTTCTGCAGTTTCTCCTACCTGAGTCAAATGCACTTCAAACTATGTCAGCCTTTACTCGCAGGCTACCAATTACTTTCATGAGTCTTTCTGAATCTCCCTGCTGAGAGCACGTGGACTGTCCCACTTTGGTTTTCATGCATTGGTTTGTGATCGGATTTTTCTGAACAGGCAAGCATTTGATGCGAGCTTTGAAAATTCCTAAGTGAGATTTCACAGGGAAGCGTGGCATATTCAGCTGCCTTCTCAAACACAGTGTGCACAACTTTCTGAAATATTAATTGCAGTATTTTTTTCAGAGTATGCTCTAGTGAAATTTACTCTTTTGCTTTTAAAAACAGAATTGAGAAATTATCTTTAATACTGAAGATTTTGAGCTCTGGGCATTTACATTGTTAAGAGTTTATTTACTTACATTATTTTTACAACATTTATTTTATAAGAAAAATATGCTACTCCTGTAAACATATGAGGCACTTAAGGTTAAAGAAATATGGAAATACAAAGCACGTATGGCTAAAACTATGAGAAAAAAAAAAATTAATAGGGCTGAACTCAGTTAACATAGTGACACTACAGGGTTATTAATGGTTCTTTTGCAAATTGTTTCTGAGATCAGGGTCATTAACTTGTCTGATATTTATGGATTTTTTTTTTCCATTAAGAGAACTGGCATCTCCTGTAAGGCCCACATTAATGGTCCCTACAGAACTCCTTTTCCAGGGAGTCTGGAGAGGCCTCTGTAAAAAAAATAAAAATAAAAATAAAAAATTAATCAGGTTTGCTCTCCTCTTTTTGCTTATGGAAACCAAATCACAGAGATGACGTGGCTTCCCAAGGGCAGGGAGAAGGCAGTTTGAGAAAGGAGAAGTGTCCCTGAGCTAGCTTGCTGAGTGTCCTTGCCATGAGCTCAGGCTTCCCTTCAAGACCCTCATGTGGGTAGTTAAACCACAGTAGAGCAAATGCCAGTTATTTATTCATGATAATGTATTTCTTTTATCTTTCAGGTGGAAGGGAAGGAAAGTAATACCAAAAAAATAAAATAAAAAATCAGATTTGGAAAAGAAGGGATTTGAGAAAGCTTCGTTTGACCTTCTACATCACTGAACAGGCAGATGTGAGCCTGGGAGCCCAGAGACCCTTTGGTACTTTGCTATTCTAAGCAGCCCCTTACAAAACTTTTATGGACAAGCAGACACAGGAACTTATTTCAGCTTGGTCAGGCCTTTTAAACGGAAATAAACTCTTCATCCTCCATTAACAGTAGAGCATCCGTTCTTGCCAGTCTGTGTGTCTTGTTAGGATATAGCTTGTGTTAAATTGCCCCCTAGAGGAGACAAAGCAAATGCAGCAGAAAGAAATGGCAGCACGTAGTAACAAGCTTTTGACAGCTTCAATACCAATGCAACAGTGCCATGCTGTTCTTTCAATAAATCGGGAAGGAAATCTCATGGTCCAGTAACACTTTGCTCCGTTTTGCTTCAAGGGCATAAAAATCATGTGTTGTAAAATAAAATTACGTTGTGGTTTCAAGATTAGGAGGCAAATCATTGACCAAAGGTAAAGGTCTGCTTTTCAGAGAGAGTTGCACTCTTCACTTGTAATTAGCTTTAGAGGGAACAGGATGAGGTTTTGACTAGAAACGGATTGCTCTTGATCAAATTCAACTCTTTCTGTTTCACAGTCATTCAGTTCTGAGATAGCATTTTACAGTTTTAACATGTCCTCTTACCATGTTAAATTGATAGGCAGCTTTTGCAAAAAGAATGCACTAGAAAACAAAATTCATTAGCTGTTGCAGCCCTTTGTCCTTGCAACAGCAATTTGATCGGACTTTTTTAAAATTATCTGTTTAAAGAAGAGTTGTATTTTGTTTTGTTTTGTTTTGTTTTGTTTTGTTTTGTTTTTAAGTCTGAAATAATGACCATGTCCCTTACCTGGACCTTTTCACCATTACTAAGTCTGCCTATCAACGTCACAAAAGAAACTAATGGTGTTATGCATCTTAGGGTGAAACTTGTGCTATCCATTGTGATGAGGGATATCTGCTTCCATTTAAAAAGAAAAATAGCAGATCAAAGGCTGCTATTGTTTCATTGTAGGCATTTGTAACAACATCACCGCACCTCTCCAAAGGAACAAAAAAAAAAAAAAAAAGTGTTAATTTAACTGTTGAGAATGTTGTTTGTGTAGCTCTCGGTTGGGTGGAAATGCAATACTTAAAAGCAAAATTTGGGTGAATGGAGGTAGAAGAAATAAAAGATTCATTGATAAGCAGTAAAGTATCTGGGAATAAATTCATCCCTACTGAATGCTTATTGCTCTGATTTTACATCAGAGGTAAATTTCTCTCCTTTTTTTGGAAACTACAAAGATGTATATTGCCACATAAGCTAAAACAATGCATCAGTCATATTTTCTTATATGAGGTTAGGAAACCTGTAAGTCCTTTAATACAGTATTAAAAAAAAAAAAAAAAAAAAAAAAAAAAAAAAGAGAGAGAGAGAGAGAGAAAAATAATTCTGGTTACTCTAACTGTCAACATGGCAAATAATAGCTGTTTTAATGAGAGGAAGCTGGAGAACCTAAGGTCTCTGTTATGGTATAGTAACATAAGAAATTAACTGTTTAACTTTGCTACCTTTGCCAGGCTTCTGTCCTGCCCCTCTGATGGAAGGTACTTCCTCCAAGGCATGACAACATGACAAACTCTTAATCAGTTCCCAAATTGCTATAAATTTCCATATTCACATAAGGTGATTCCTCTTTCAATACACCTTACCATAATGGGCTGAAAGCGATGGTGTTGTAGGAAAAACATGATGAATGGACTGGATGTCCTTTTTTACAAAGGAGGAAAATCAGCTGGAATGACACTGGTATCAATTTTACAAGTTTCTTCTGTGTTGAACTTTTAAAATGGAAGTTACAAAGCTAATCACAGTATTTATTTCAGTGTAAACGTGTCAGCCAGCACCCTCAGTACTGATGGATTTATGCATGCTCAGTTCACTTAAGTATTTTCCAACCTGATCTTCTTCCAACAAAGACAAGTCATCCTTGCTGCAGACTTTCCCCTGATCTCTGGGGCCTGGGATTAGTTGCAACTAAGTTCTACTGTCGCTGTGTTTGGGAACAAAGACCTGTTCTAAATGACAGCACCACCACCACCCTGCCCAGTCCACCCTACGGTAGGAGAGGAATAGATCATTGTGAAACCTATAACAATAATTCTAACTTTAGAGTTCACTGCCTTATAATAATAATACATAAGTTATAATAAGAAGAAATAAGTTCACAAACTTATTTTTATAATTACTTCAGTCCTGGGACCCATGATAACAAAGGGCAGTAGACGTCCTTCAGAAGTGTATGCAGACATTTATAAATGCTTGAGAGAACATGAACAATACAGACAGAGCAATGTAATAAAGAATGTCATCTCATAAATCTGGGGCAGAAAACACATCGTCATCAATCTTATGATGCATGAGAACTGCATAATAATTCGATGGGTGCATTTCTGGAATTGTATATAGCATCTCTCAGCTGCCTCTACACATTACTGTTAGGGACAATGTATTATTGCGGGGATGAGAAAAATGAGTTAAGGATTACATTTTACAAAGCATTAAAATAGAACCATAACATCAAATCAATGCGAGCTACTGTAGAAAATGCATAATAGGAATGCCATCAGTTTAGACTTATCCGTGACTTTGCTGTAAACTTATCTCAAGTTTCCACACAGGCTAATGTGAGCAGGAACATCATATTGCAAAGACAGAGTTGAGCTTTATTTGACATATTTTATCTAAACATATCTTTTTATGAACACGTTTGTTGGTTCCTACCATTCTGCAATAGGAGCACCTTCTGAAATCTTGCACAAAGTACTCTGGGAAACATTGCCTGTTCTTCCAATATGCTGGTGATCATTTAATACACTGATATTTGGCATTCTTTAAATTCTTTCAGCTAAGTAACCAAGGGAGCGCCACTGCCTTCACAAAGTGAGAAAACGGTGAAATTGTGTGAGGGAACATATGAGACCTGGAGTTACTATGATGAGAGAGAATGAGTTTTGTGAGGCACTAATTTGCAGAAAATTAGGCTTCAACAGTTTCACCGGTTCTGATGAAGAATCTCATCCTGTGTTTCTAGCTCCTATAGATTTCTGTCAGTCTTGCAGATATGAACATAAGAGGCACATCTGTCTGTTGATGTGGCCCCATAACCATGGCAAGGTGGCCAAAGAGCACCCTGCTGCTGACCGTGTGCCCTCGTGCCAGTTGTGCACTTCTAGCACAACAAGCAATCTCAGGTTCAGCAGCAATGATGTTTGGGGTGAGCTGGAGCAGCGTGCTTATCTGGCTAGAAACTAATCCTGCTGAAGGGAAGACCTCATTGGGACATGCCAGAACCAGTGCTGGAGCTGAGACAAGAGAGGTGATAGGAACACATAGCAAGACAGCAGGGAGAAAAACATCCTGCCATCAGATTGGCTCTAGTCCACCTTGAAACCTCAGGACTAATGCACTCAGAGAAGAACAACAGCTCTGAGCACTGAACATCTGCATTGCTCTTGTTCAGGGAATACAGATAGGGATTTCCTCGGCCATCAAGTCTGTCCCATCCACTGCTGCTTCCTGGCCTCTGAATTTCCCCACCAGGGGAACTCTGAATTACAGCACCACAG
The DNA here is from genome assembly GCF_047663525.1 of Anas platyrhynchos. Taxonomy (NCBI): domain Eukaryota; kingdom Metazoa; phylum Chordata; class Aves; order Anseriformes; family Anatidae; genus Anas; species Anas platyrhynchos. The sequence continues at coordinate 83,698,052 of NC_092589.1, forward strand.
ACCCTGCCTTTGTCTGAGCTGAGTGCTAGAGGAGAAACTTGGCTTGCTGCTTGCCAGCAATACAGATCTCTGCAATAGCTAGCCATGACAAAAATATATCTGTCAAAAGAAAATGGCCTACCCAAATTCACTACGTGCCAGCCTCTTCCTGACAGCTATCTGAGAATAATACTACTACAACGAGGTGACGCTCCTAGAGCAACGTGAAATGCAAGCACATGAGAAAACAAGATCTGAGATTTGTTGTATGTATCAGTTCTTACCTGGATGATGGTCAGATCCAGTGAGGAATCGGTGCAGGCTATGTTCATCAGCAAAAACATGAGAGACTGTGTCTTAAAAGGGACAGCACATTTGTTACTGCAGAACTGTGGGCCTGCTCTAAGTCATGCAGGCCAGCAAAGCAGCCAGCAGCAGTAACTCACGAGTGCTGGGCATTTCTAGACCTATACAGCAAATCTCTTTTGATGTCAGAGATAAGCCACGTTTCATGAGGGAAGTAAGAAAGACAAATAACAGGTGATACTCGTTTACAGAAACCCACCTGAAACAGATGCTGAAGCACTGATAACAGAAGATGTTTGCAATGAGTTTCATAAACAATCTATAGAACTGCATAAGAAATTAACACATCACAGCTCGTTATCCTGTGCATATGCTTAATTTACATGGAATAACTGTGAATGCATTCTTGTCAGCTTGAATCCACAGCGCTCTCTCAATAGCAAGCACACAAGTACTACACTACGTGCTGCTGTGCTGTGCTGGTATGCCCATGTCATTGCACATCTTCACAGTAAAGTGTGAAATGACCTTGAGACAGTGAGGTTTTTCCCCTAAGTCTGCATTGCCTGACAGACCCAGGAGCTGTTGAAAGTTATGTGGGCTCCAGTGCCAGGCCAATGCCCCGTCTCCTACCACCCCATGCCTGTCCTCCTCTGTGCTGCATCATGGTTTTCCACCTCTCAAGGCCTCTGCTGTTGTACAGGGCTGTATTTCTCCGCCCCATGACATTGTGTTAGAGCCATAAATATTTCATTCTGGATAGAATAACTGACCGTAGCACTCCCTATACAGAACTATGGCTGTACCACACAAAGACACACAAGAGCAAATTAAACACAGACTCATGGTCAATTAGAGAAAATGCTGTCACCGCTAAGCCAAGCAAAACAAAGCTATAGGCACATCTAGAAAAGCTCAGACAGCAAGCCTGACAAACCTCAGCCTTGCTGTCTTTCAAATTCAGTACAAAGTTTATTATTTGTATTGAAAAACAAATCCTGTAAAACAAGGATTAGGCTCTGATTCCTAGAGGTATATGGCCAAAATCTTGTTTTTCCTTCTCTTCGAGACAAAAAAAAAAAAAAAAAAAAAATCCTTCTCTATACAAGCGGAGATCAAGAAATTAACTTCATTTCTGGGAGTGATTCATCCAGCCCCATGTCTGCTGGTATCTCCCCCAGCTCATCCCACCATTTACCAAGTGACAGGGTGGTCATTACGGGCTCACCATCCACCTGTATCCACACAGAGGCTTTTAGGGCAAGACAGTGTGCCTCCACATCGACTCAGAAATTGAGTGGTAACATAAAAGAAGAGGTGTTAACCAGAACAGCTTCACTGTGATTGATGACAGCTGAATTAAACATGAGAGAACTGTTAAAAACCCTTTTGTTCCTGTACAGATGGAATTTCAACTTGCAATTTTACCTTTAAAAAATCATTATTTGAATTTACAACCACATATGAAAAGCAGGTTTTTTCCTGGTCTCACAGCCAGTGCCCAGAAAGGCAAATAGCACCTGCAGGACTGCTCAGGGGGTTCACCCTTGACTCCTGCACACTCACTGAGCACAAACCTGGCATGTGAGCATTTGAACCCCATACATGGATCCTCAGTGCTTTGGACAGGTTGTATGAGGTACAGAAGAGAGGCCACAACACTCCACAATTTAACTTTTGGCATTTGGGATTTGAAGCCACAGATTTTCCATTTTGATTCACATATGTGAAAAGTCATTAAAAATGTTCAGTTAAAATAGCAAAAATATATGCAAACTAGCGCATGTGTTTCTGCCCTCATATGACTCACCCCTTTCCTTCCTGTAATGCCCAGTAAACTTATTTTTGCCAAGGAAGAAATTACCCATTCAGTTTAATAATTGTCACCTCTGTTGCAACAGACCTGCTGGCTGTTTTGAAGTCTTGTCCTGAGAAAGGACCAGGAGCAATGAGTTGCAGGGAAGTCAATAAAGATGGATCGAGAGCCCTGCTGGTCAGGTTTGAAATGTAACTGAATTAATCGAGTTGATGGGACAATTTTATCTTATTTTTTTGCAAATGTTTCATTTTTCTGTCAGGGAAATATGCTTAACCTTTCCAAGGATATTTTAAGACTGTAATAATGAGATCTATAAAAAAGAGCAATAAACTGTAATGCATTTTAATGCATTTTAATTGTTCAGTAAGCTCAATAAGTACTGCAGCTAAAATGCCTGGCATTCAAAACATAAGAAAGGACAACAGCAATGTAGTAAAATCCCTTGGACACTAAAAATTGTATTATCTGTGTCGTGGATCTATTAAAGTTTACTGGCTGAGTAATAATTGATTAAATATTGTAGCTATAATTATTTACATCCCAAATTTTAATATTTCCTATTTCTGATAACAGAGAATGACAGTAAGCCTGTTATATGCACTTTGAATGTGGAATACCCCATTAAGAACTAGGAAATACTTTAATGACGAAATACAAAAATAGAAATAAAAAAATAAATAAATAAAAAAGAAATTGCTTAATTTGGAGTAACTGCTAAAATCTGAATTTTCTCTGAATCAAATATACTGAGTGATAGCAGAATCTTACTTAATCAAGCACCTCTCCCTTATCTGCTGAATGAGTAAAGAAAACATTTTCATACACAATAAAGGCAATTTAACTTCTACTTGTAATTCTTTGTACTGCTCTGGGTGCTTGGAGAGCTGCAATTGTCTATAATCCTCATAAACAAATCTTAGCATAGTCTATAAGGAGATCTCAGGCAACTGTTTCACCTTGCACTGCCTTCCTGATAGCGCTGGCACAGTAAGGAGAGACAGAAAGGTGCTGCCTGGGCATAGTGAATGCCAGCAACCAGCAAAGCATCTTTGTGAAGCTAAAGTGATCTGGATATACACTATATAGCAAACACTTAGGCAGCATGCATACATAATGTAGACATACAGCTCTAGATATACATACAACATACAAATACAATATATATCCCAACTTGGGATATTCTATGATTCTATACAAAAAGATAATATGCCATGCAGTATATAAATATATAACGTACATAATACATTGTATATAATACAGCATTAAGTATCCATCATATTATGCCAATCAGTGTAAGGAGATCTCTGCATCATGACCTCAATATAAAAATTCTTTGAGTGTCTACAGCATTGCTCTTGTTATCTTGTACAGTTCTTTTCTTGTGTGAGATTGAGAATACTAAATCAGATGCAAAAACTTACATATGTTTATTATACATTGCCCTCAAATCAATGTCACTCCCTTTCTCTACCAACGATAACATGTTGCTGACAGAAGGAAGACCCAGACACTCAACATGAGTGAACAATGAACTTCAATGGATAGCTCAGTCGCCTTTTATCTAGTTTGAACATAATCAACTCATACATATTGCAGAAACGAAGCTCAGGATTGGCTAACACTTCCCGGGCTTTTCAGTCTGTTCCTCCTTCTTTTGGCTCCCTGTCCCGCCTTAGGGACTTTCCCCATCGCCCAAGGGCATCGTGTCCTTGAGCCTGATTGGCTCTCAGCCTGCTGTGTACGTGCCCAGGCTCATGTGAGTTGAGTAGGGTGCTTCACTAGCCCTTTGTCTCCCAACTGCTCAACATCCACATGTCCTGCCTCACTTAACCATTCCTCCACAATGACACTTGGTTTTCTTTCAAACTCCTTTTTATTCCTAGAATAATGTTCCTATACCAAGGCAGTCTCTGCAGGGTTCCATGGAAATGCTCAAAGCACTTCACAAAACCAAGAGCTACGTCTCTTCTCTTGGTTTCATCAGCTGACTTTGCAGCTTCACATACAAAAACAGACCGGTCACATAGCATGGTGAGGCACTGATATAAATTATTATGCAACAATGCCTATCATGTTTCATGTTGAATTACAAAATCACAGAATCATCTAGGTTGGAAGAGACCTCCAAGATCACCTACTCCAACCTCTGACCTAACACTAACAAGCCCTCCACTAAACCATATCACTAAGCTCTACATCTAAACGTCTTTTAAAGACCTCCAGGGATGGTGACTCCACCACTTCCCTGGGCAGCCCATTCCAATGCCTAACAACCCTTTCAGTACAGAAGTTTTTCACAATATCTAACCAAAACCTCCCCTGGCACAACTTTAGCCCATTCCCCCTCATCCTGTCAGCAGGCACATGGGAGAATAGACCAACCCCCACCTCACTACAGCCTCCTTTGAGGTATCTGTAGAGAGCAATATGGTCGCCCCTGAGCCTTCTCTTTTCCAGGCTAAACAACCCCAGCTCCCTCAGCCGCTCCTCGTAGGACTTGTTCTCCAGGCCCCTCACCAGCTTCGTCGCCCTTCTCTGGACCCGCTTAAGCACCTCGATGTCCTTCTTGTAGCGAGGGGCACAAAACTGAACACAGTACTCGAGGTGCGGCCTCACCAGAGCCGAGTACAGGGGGACAATCACTTCCCTAGACCTGCTGGCCATACTGCTTCTTATGCAAGCCAGGATGTTGTTGGCCTTCTTGGCCACCTGAGCACACTGCTGGCTCATATTCAGCCGACTATCAAGCAATACTCCCAGGTCCTTCTCTGCCAGGCAGCTTTCTAGCCACTCATCTCCCAGCCTGTAGCTCTGCTTGGGGTTGTGCAGCAGCAGAGGAGCCCCTCCAGCTACCAGTCCCACAGCTCCTTGCCCAGGCACAGGGAGCACAGCCCTTCCACAGCACAACTTCCCGATTTTCTCTAAGCAACCCTAGATTTCTCATGCACATTCCCACTGTCTCCGGACAATTTCCACCTTCCCAGCTGGTAAGTTGGTCCTCAGCTTCTTGTTGTGTCCTTATCAATGATGGAACACAAAAAGCAATGTGACTGTCCAAGACTTGTTTTGGAGAATTAGAAAGCATGCATACTTTGTTAACAGCACTGGGTGTGTGGGGGATAATTCCACCAAACATGTACACCTAAGCAAGACAAGGAGTACTTATTTACATGTATGGTGCGTTGATATACATATTCATGCAGTTCACAAGAAAGGATGGGATTTATGTTAATAGTTTCTCAGACCTAATTATCATATTTTCCCCCCTACTATCACAGGCACAGTAACCTCTGATGGTTGCACTTTGGGGCCTTTCTGATGAAGGCTTGTAGTTTTCTTCATCTACTTCTCGCCTTTGCATTTTGCACATGCTCATAGTTTAACTGCTTCAGCAGCTTTGGTCTTTCATAAACTCAGCTAACTTACCTGTTTAAGTTCTACGTTGGCACTGTGTTCTTTCTTCAGCCTGGATTTTGTGGATAGAGCTGAGTTTTCTTATCATGCAAGGCCGATACAATTGAGCAATTTCAGCAATCCCTGCAGGGATTGTTACTTATTTTGTGTTTTATACTCGTTGTTTCCATGTCTCCAATGCTCAGGTGTCCAGCTGCACATCAAGAACATCCCTGGCTCCCAAGGGCAGTTCCCAGGCCGCAGGCCGACCTCCTGGCCTGGACCTCAGCCTGGCAGACGTTGCTCCTGTCAGCGTGGAGCAGCCATCTCATTTCAGCATTTTCTCACAACAGTCAGGTGAACTCTGTGTGCTGCCATCAGGGGTGCACAAAAGGTGGCTGGCTATAAATGCCCTGAGCATCGTGCCTGTGTCCACTCCAGCTGTTGGTACTCGAGTGCTCGAGGTCCCATTGCTGGAAGGCAAGAGGCAGAGGTGTTGCAGGAAGCACACACAAAGCCCTTCTTGTTTCATGCGAGCCATCGAGGTCCTCTGGTAATGTTATCAAATATATGTACGTATATGTACCTCATCTGTCCTACGTGTAGTCTTGTGAAGTGTATCCTATCATCAGCATATTTGCCATTCTAATAGCAATGTTTGTAATCCATACTAAGAATATTTACTGCTACAGTACTAGAGGCAACTTGGTTGAACCTAGAAAGCTAGTGTATATTTGCTGACAGAATATTTTCTTCCTGGTTCTATCTGTAGTAGTCCTGCTGGTGGCACGCAAGGCATTGAGGTCCAGCCAGTGAGATGTGAGGCATTGGGTTCCTGCCGACGACCCGCTGGTGAGGTGCTGAGGACAGAAGACTGCTGATAACCTCCTGGCACCAAGGCAGTCTCCCACAGGAGAAGACCATCTCTACACCAGGACAGCTGCAGTCACCATGAACCAGCCACAGCAGTAGCAGCCAGAAGAGGCCCCTGGACATGAGACATGCCCCATCTGCCTGGGCCAGCTGTCCAGTGCAGCTCGAGTGGACCCCTGAAGGCACTCCTTCTGCTTGGAGTGCATCCAGCCCTGGGCTGCAGAGAGACCTGCCCACTGTGCCACAGGTGCCTCAGGTGCCTCAGGCCCCATGCCTGAGCAGGGCCTCACCTGGGGAATGGCTGGGGGTGGCAGCCTCAATTACCCCAGGAATAAATTGATTTTTCCACCCTGCAAAGCCTCTACCTGCACTTATTCCTGCATCGGTCAGCAGGGGGGGCTGAACTCAGCCCTCTATCCTATTCTGTTCTGCCTCTCCTGTTCTGTTCGATGAAATAGGGAGAGGAAAAGATTTTAAAATTCTTTCTTAGTTGTCCTGATTCAATGAACCAAGATGAATAAAACCCAATAAAAATTGATTTGCTTTCCCCAAACAACAGGGCTTATGTGATTGTTATGGATGGCTGATCTTTCTGAGGTACCCATTAACTCACTGACCAACATTGACCATAATTGACAGAGGATTATCAGCTCCTGCTAAATTCCTGCCAATTTTCCTGCAATTTCCAGTCAAAGGGAAGAGACTGCAGCAGTAATTCCCTGAAGAATATACAAGTGATAGTCAGCCTTTTCAACTTGCAATGCAGTCATCAGTCGGTCAACCAGCACAAACACACTTCCAAACCTGCCACAGCACCTTGCATCCTTCACATAAAGCAGCAGATCCTTTTGGGAACTGGGGTTGTCTGCCACGAAGGGGTGGACATATGGGCCTTATCAACAGCTATCCCTGATAGCTATACTTCTATTACAGTCAAAATAAATAGAAATAGGAAATGAATAATTACAGATAACAAATAACTGAACTAAATAATTACAGTAATTTGTCATAAACAGTCAGATTCACAATCTGTGTACAATATAGTTCAAACAGTACTACTTTCTCTGATTCCTCTTCATATCTAAGTTTTACCAAACATATGAATGAGCATTTATGGGGAAAGAAAAAAGACAAAGAAAAAAAAAAAAAAAGCACTATGGGAGGCTTTCTAACATTTCAAATTGATTTCTTGTGTTTTAATAGTCACTATTGACCCTTCCTGGGGGAACAATTTCCTCGTGCTGACAGAGCTAGCCTTCTATAGAGTAGCCATCCTATTCGATATGGTTCATTAACAGAGCTAAAAGTCAGCTTTTATGTTCATCATTTCAGAAATATCCATACTTGTAAATCACTTGCTATTTCAGACGAAAAGATCATGTCTGGAAGTGAAATGAGCACCTTGACCCATAAGAATCTGTCACTACTCCATTCTGTTTCAGGCAAAATGTGTATTTTTAAAACAGATTTCTTCAGAGAAACAACCATTATCAAGAAAAAAAAATGGTTAGGGTCAATATTTTTTCTGCAAAGTTACATTACAAGTACTTTATCTGCTTTTAATCTTTTTATACCATACTTCACTGTCTGCTTTGTAGTGTAGTCAGGTATGAGCTTATGGATCTTGGAGGCCATAAAATAAAAAGTAGTGTCATGAAGATAAAATGCAGTTCAAGAGACCACAGCAGATGCTCACATGCATTTAATGCCAGCACACAACCACTCCCAGGAGTTCTTATTTTAGTTCTTGACACACTTCCACTCCCACATATTTTCTCCCAAAGTGCTGTCAAGAAATGTGGTGCATTAGAGGATGCTAATCCTTCTTTCCCTTGTTTTCAGCATCCCAGATTGAAAATACTATAAAAGACGTCAGACCTCTTGGCCAAAGGGAAAGTTGCTTAAGAAATTGGTGATCAAGTTCATAATGAACAAAAGAAATAGTTTGTTCACCCCTCCTTTCTCAGTAATCTTGTTGCAGCTAGAAAAATGGAAATTTAGTGTTATGCCAAAAGGAAAAGTAGGATTGGAAGTTGACAGATGAGAGAATTCATGGCTAGGGCTCTGTGGTACACAGTGGACAAGGAGGAGAGGGGTGTTGGAGAGCTGGAAGTACCAACAATGTGAGTAGGAATGGGCCGGAGAACTCCAGGGTAGAGCCCTTGTGCTCTTCAGGGGGAAGACAGCAGTGCCAAGAAGGGGAAAACAAGGGAATTGGAGTGGGACAATAAGCAAGGGTTCTGCAGTGTGGGGCTAGGAGTGCCAGTGAGGCTGGGGTAAGAGGTGCAGTGGAAGATCACAGCACACATCAGGACATAGACTCATACACACAACTCCATAGTCTCCCTTTTGAGGCTGCCAGGCCTTCCTCCTCCCTCCCGGCTCATTATTCCCCCACCTCACATTTTCTTTTTCATACTGGAAGCAGAGATGAAAACAGACTGCACAAGGAGGGGACCACTAATGGAAAATAAAGTGCACCACAAAAACGTGATGGAAAAACACCTTGCAGAAAGAATGTGAATAGGCTAAAAGTGAGATTAAAATTTTGTTTCCCCAGGCAAAAGCTTTGGACTATACCAGATAACTCCCTTTGTGTGAAAAAAAAATAAAAAAAATAAAAAATACAAATACAAATACAAATAAATAGATAAATAAAAGATGCATTTCACCTCAAATGTTAACATTTAAGCTGAGGTTATTAGTAGAGTGGATTTTACCATACTATGGTTTTCTATGTTTATATATACTTGACAAAAACATGATTGCTTGTGTTTTTGATCTGTATTTTAAAATGTATGGAAATTCTATTTTACAAGCCTAAAGTTTCATTTCATGTGCTGGACCCTTTAAAAAGTTGTCAAAACCTTTCTGTGCGATCAAGTGAGACTTGATCCCAACAGCTGAGGTCCTTAGGTAAGCTTAAAATACATTTATTTTTATATAATTGGCCAGAGCGTGCAAAGTACTTACAGCATAACACCTCAGACAGAGAGGTAAGGGTATTTTTGTGAATGGAGTGAAGGCATTAAAAATATGCAAGAGTTGGTAAGCATAGCAACGTTAAATTTCTGTCCTCCTTTTTGTAGTTTTTCACAATGAATTTGCTCTACAAAATGAAAGAAGTAGTCTGCTTTCACAAGAGTATGCCCTTGAAGTTCCCCCAAAATATCCTGTAGTGCCCCAGTTTTAGTGCAATGCTGGTTACCATAAAGGCAAGTGAGGATTGTTTTACCTCACTGAGATCAAGGATGATTCATTTTTTTCTTCATGCATTTTATTTTGGAGAAAGCATCAAACCAAGACTACTTTGGTTACATATGGCCTGTAAGTGCATGGTCTATAAATGCTTATAAAGGTTTTGTCTATTTTCAAAGAGAGTATTCTGCATTATTCCATCATTAACTTCCTTTTCCAAATGCTGGAAGTCATTTAAAAGTGAGGTGGGAGTGCCCTCTTGTGTTTACAGTAGAATGATCTTAATGGTTGTGCCACTCAAAAATCACAAAGCGTGGAAAATTTCCCCAAACTCAAACCAAGTTACTGCAGACCCCAGCCTGTGGGAGCTCCAAGTGGCGAGGCAGCAGGAGAGGGATGCACTGACCTGGACCTGCAGACTCCTAGGTGAAGAGACGTGTAATTTCTTAGTCTGTTGCTGCCTACAACCAGTCTCGTAGGCTGGATAAGGCCTTCTAATTCTTAGACACTGCTAATATAAAACGTATTCATTAAGCTAAAGTGATCTTGTTTTACATCTTACATGCAAGAGACAAACCCTACAATCAAGCTGTGCCACAAACTCCCACTGCAGCCTGGAAACTACTTAAATATGCCAATAAACTGCAAGATCTTAAAGAGGAATTAAGCAAATCAATCAACATTTCCTTCAGTGAGATCCACTCCTCTCTTCACATCTACTTACGCGGAGTAAGTGCACACTTGAGTAACCCAAATATGTCTCATTCTTCAGGAGAAAGAAAAAATGAAAGAAATGTGACAAAACAGTTGTTATAAATGCTGTGTTGGTACAATGAACTAGCATCACTTCAAATAGATTACCTGATACTTCAGATAGCACAAAACAGTACTGATGAGCTTCCTTCTTCAATGTTGCTTAGAAAGTTTCTGCCTCATTCTTGTAACATAGAGTGCCATCATCAAGGGATATTTTTAGTTCTAGTGATACAACTTCCAGCACACTGTGCTAGCTGCTGAAACTATCTTTGCTTTTCCATTGCTTTAGAGGAGCAAGGGATTACTCCACAGTTCCTACTGAATTCAGCAGAGAGGCTGTATCCCACCAAGTCCATGGCTCAGTAACTGTTGTACCACCTGGCCCTTTAGCCAACAGGTCAATAAAAAGCTGCTGCTGGACTCTTTTCCACGTGGGCACAATGTCAGGAGTTGCCAGATGGGCTAAGTGGGATGTCCACAGCTAGAAGTGGTTACATCAAGACAGGACCCCTTAAGACTCCCAGCAGAAGACCTTGGATTGTATCTCCCGTGGATGGTCTAGGAGGAGATGGAGATGAATATGTCCAGTTCCTGCAGGAATATTCATACGAATTATAGCAAGAGTTAATGGTTTGCACTGTGCATGCAGCTACCAGCATCACACACCAGCCTCTCCACCTACCCACCTGGCGTCCTGACCTCCCTACCATGTGCACTGGGCTGCTCGCCTCTCCCAACACCTGGCAGTGCCCAAACCTTTTTATATCTTGCACAATACCCCAAACTTCCATCTAAGTCCCTATACATGGTGCTGCTCCAGATGAGATTATGTGTTGCAGACTGAGAGGTTCTGGGAGGGTCAAACCCATAGCACACCCCTTGAGCTTCACACCACACCTTCTCTGCTTGGCCCTGAGCTTAGAAACATTACACACTGATTACCTCTAGTAGAGCAAATGCTTCTTGTCACATGAACTGTGTAAATAAATCTCATCTGCTATTCGCTGTGTATTCTAGGATAACATGTTCTTTGAGCTGACAAGGAGTGGCAGCGTTGTCCCATGCTTACTCTACAGAGCATACGTAAAACTGAGGGCCAGAAAGAGGATGGCCTGCCTTTATATCTACTGTTAAGGGTGCAAGAGAGAGCAGGGAACTCCTGAAATGCCCAGGACTTTCCTCCTGTTGTCCTGAGAGACTGGGTGACCTCCTCTGAGCCCAGGGGATTATCCAGCAGAGCACAGCCAGGCCAAGCAGGTTAGAGAATAGCAGTGCCTTCAGCAGGAGGCCCCTTGTTTGAGTGCTTTCAGCAAAATAGAAGGACTCGGTCCCCATCAGTGTCAGGAGCCCAGCTACCAGCTCCAGTCACAAGGGATTCTTGACAGTACGAAACTGCAATGCTGTGAGTATTTTGGAGGGATGGAAGGTGAGGTTTCACATCATATTTAAAGCTGCCTATGTATTAGCTGCTGTCAAGGGAGATCATTCTGCACAAATCTTCCCTTGCCAAGGGTGTGTGCTCCCACCACTTCCCTTCTGTTAAATCTAGTGGTTAGGCGGTCACAGTATGAGTCAGTACAGGTGGCTGAGGTGTTAGAAAACTAAAGCTGGAAAAAAAAAAAAAAAGAAGAAAAAAAAAGTTTTCTATTGTAACAAGTAGTTGCTTGTAGCAGCATGATGATTATCCTGTAGCTGTGACAGGGAAGGAGGGAAGAACAAGGTCACCTCTTTCAGCAGCAGCATATAAGGTCTCCTCATCCGTAAAATCTGTAAAATAAAGCACATCTATAAGTGCTGCTTGATGTGTGCTGCTTGATGTCTCCCTGTACGTGAAGAACTGAGTCACTAAGTGCAAAATACACTCACAAAGCCGGCCAATGTGCTACCCCATCCTGGAGAACTTGCTATTTTTAAGACCAAGACAACATGGAAACATAATTTTACCATAAAATAAAGATCTGAGGAATACCTGTGTGTACATAAATTTCACACAGGGAAAGATTTTTGCACTGCTGTAAGTGAAGCCTTAACGCAAAAGTAAATGTACTAAAATTAATACATTAGCACTGCAGATAATGCTGTTATTTTTTGTACTTGATTTAGAATATCCTGAGTTGGAAGGGACCCACAAGGACCATTGAGTTCAGCTTCACACAGGACCACCCAAAAAATCAGACTCTGTGTCTGAGAGCATTGTCCAAGTACTTCTTGAACTCTGGCAGGCTCAGTGCTGTGACCACTGCCCTGGGCAGCCTATCCCAGTGCCCGACCACCCTCTGGGTGCAGCACCTTTCCCTAACACCCAGTCTGACCATCCCCCATCACAGCTTTACGTTTCCTACATCTTTACTCTTTTTTTCATTTTATTTTTTGTGTGTGTGTGTTTTAATATACGTGCTATGAGTAAAATAATATGTATGCACATTTTACTTTGTTACTTTATCAGATGAAACATTCCAGATGATTAAAGAAGTTTCCAAGAAATTTCCACTTCAAAGAGAGTGCCTATTTCTTACCCAGAGATCTGTACTTATCATATCCAGATTCAACTCCAGATGCTGGAATGCAGTCTTACAACCTTTACTTTGCTACAACAGTTCACATGATCCTTAGTTTGAGAAATGGCAAATTGAATATGTGATTTTTTTTTTCCTGATTTTGTACACTGTGATTATAGGATATTTTAATTGTAAGCAAGACTTTGAAAAGTGGAAAACTTAAAAACAGTTTTGATTTAAAAAAACTCAAGTAGCTCAGCAGGCTTGTCTTCTCAGAGGTAGCTTCTTGTTAAGGAACGTGAAGATATATTTAGTGTTTAAATGTAAGCTTGACTCTCAATTTGTCAAGGCTGTATGACAGAAAAGATTTGTTTTTCCCCTATTCACTGTTAATGAATGAAGTGACTGAAAATATTAATTAATAGTTGAGCCCTAGAACTATGAGAAGAATATTAGATAGCAGGTTGCTTTTCCCCCTTCTTTCTGCAGTATTTCCACGTCAGTGCTTTCCTCTCATCTGTTTGTCTCATCTCTTAAGGGGGGCCAAAAACCAATAAGATAAGCAGCAGCAGCTACACAGCAGTTAAATGAAGCCCATTATCTTTTAGTAATATGCAGTTTATGCAGAATTACATGAAGAGAGATTTGAACAGTGAGAAAAAGATGATGTTCCCAAGTAGTAACAAAGACTCAGACTAAAATTTCCCTAAAGTATTTTTGGGCATAATGAAATGTTTTTGTAGCTCAAGATAATGAACACTTCTGTTAAACAACAAGGTAGTTAAAATCATTATTCCTGGAGACAGCACATAGTCTTATCTTGGCAAACAGGGAAAAAAAAAAAAAAAAGGCTAATTAAAATTATTAGTATTAATTAGTCTGGCTCTCTTAATGCACCAAATTTATTGCTTCTTTTAAATAACTACCTGTGTAGGGGAGGTTGTTGTTGTTATATAAATCTTAGTTATGCTTTACTGTTAATTTTAGCCACATATAAACTGATTAGATTATGAGAATAAAACAAATGTGTCTGTATGAGCAATCGTTGCACATTTGGAATCTTTTCATCTTTTTATATTTAGAATCTTTTTAGAATCTTTGCAGAAGCAACAAAAAATAAATATCTACCATACCACAGCTGTACTCAAATCCAGAAAGGGGAGCTGCCTAAAAGTGGAGACGCTTGTTAAAAACAAAACTAAAAGGCACATCTATGAACATTAGATCCTCATGAGTGATATGAGGACAAACCGAGAACACTATCTTGAAAGCAGAAAATCACCACTTGAAAAAGGCTGAAAGGAAGGCCACATAAATACATGCCAGTATAAGGGCCTAACAAAACTAAATGACATATCCCTTTTCCATTTCAGGAGGCACAGAAAGCCTGTTCAGAGAATATTAGGCCAGGCAATTGCATTAATTTTTTGTTTCTGTGTTCAGTACTGAAGATCTGGGTGAGTTTCTCACACCCCATCACTTAGGAGGCATTCATCACAGAAGTTGCTTCAAACTTTTAGAAGGCACTGCAGTTTCAACAGGATCCAACGGCATTGTAGAGGAGCCCAGATGACACATTTGAACTAATTGTGGTGTGTCCCCTCACCTAAAATTGCTTTATTACTAAAGATCCCGCAGCTATGACAGACAGTTCTGTGGAAATGTCAGCTCCATTCATGGTAATAGCCAAAAAAAAAAAAAAAAAAAAAAAAAAAAACAAATTTAGTAACTGCTAGAGGAATAAAGTAGAGAATATCATCATGCCACTGTGTAACCTCATATTGAGCCTGCTTCTTGAATGCACTTTGGGACCACCATCTCAAAAAGAAATAAGTAATTTAGAAAAGAGCAATGAGAATAAGGTCAAAGGTAGGAATTGATTCCTTTATAAGGAATGATAAAGCAAATGAGGTTTCTTCAGGCTGGGGAAGAATGTGTGTTTTTGTGTGTGTGTGTTTGTATGGGATGGTGGTGGTGATGTTCTTACGGTGTTTTATAAGATCACTAATAACAGAGGATGGTGGCTGCACAGGGATAAATTGCCCAGGGCTGCTTCTAAAACTGTGCCATCAGCTAACAGACTGCAGGTACAAAGCAAACTACATTTTCCCATAACACTACTTAAGCTGTGGTACTCCTTGCCATTGAGATTGTGGAGGCTACATTTTTATAAAAACACCAGGGAAGCCTTGACAAGTTTATGGGTGGTAAACTAATTGAGGATTGTTAGATTCGCATGCACACAAAGAAAATAACCCCCCTCTAGGAGGTGCCTGGGTTTGATTTTCCTAGAAGCTGGGCAAACATTCAGGGAAGGAGCCCTGCGTGCTTGTTCTGTCCCTATCCCCCTCCCTAGGTATTTACTTTTGGCTACGTTCAGGGACAGGATACTGGGGGGTGGACCTCTGGCCTGGCCCTGTACAGCTGTTCTAATGTCTTTATGATCTCAGCTATCATAAACAAAATATGCTTGACTTTCTGTGACAGTAAGGTGACTAAAAAATCAAAGAAAGATAGTTGAGAAGAAGTTTAAATAAACAATTCTGCTCTCTGTAAAATACTAAAAAGGGGCCAAAAGCAAAAGCCAAACGAATTGTTTCACTACTCATGCATTTCATGATGCATAATGCGAAATAAGGCAAAGTCAGCTGAGGATTTCACAATGAGTACTGTCTGTTCTGAGAAGAAATTAAAGCTGCACACAATAGACTTCCTGCTGGGAAGGTGAGAGGGGAGGGGAAATCAGTATCTCAAAGGATGCACTGGTAGCAACCTCAAACTAAACCAAGAGACGTGAGTCATCAAAGCTGCAGTGCTATTGGAGAAAATCCAGGAAGACAGATTTAAAATAGGACCAGAAGGGAAGTTGGGGGAGGAAGAAATAAAGAGAAAGAACAAGAAGAAGAAGAAAGCATTTAAAGTAAGGATAAGATAACTTGGAGAGAGCTACCTGGAGCTGAAAAGCCCTAGCAGTAGCCTGACCCCCAGCCCTTCAGGCAGGCATAAATTTGTATAAGCCGTAAAGAGGCAAACCATTATGCCACCAGTAACTTGTAACCAGCAATCCCTTCTTCCAGTGCTTGCACTGTGCATAAAAGGCACAGGTGTGTGGTGAGCTAAACTAAGAAGTGATTCATCTATAAATGAAGCCTTGATGGCAACCACAGTTATGGCTTAGACTAGCCTTTGGATCTCCGAGTAGTTTGAGGATCAGGTGCTGCTCTACAGCTTGCACATGCATTCACAAATCTGGGATATAAAGGTGTAGAAGCCTGATGGAGGGGAAGGAAAAACTGCTAGAAGAAACATTATTTTAAAATATAATCTGGGATTATATGTTTTTATTTTCTTTTGGTTAACTTTTTTTTTTTTTTTTCAGCCTTGTAATAGTAATTGTTGCCTAACTTTAAATAGCTTTTAATAAACTGTACTTCACTTGATCCACAAACTTTTCCAGTGTTAGTAAACTTAGGTGAAGCTGAGAAATATGACACGTATTTCTTTGGGGATAAGAAGTTTGCAAAAAAATGTGCATTCAAGCACTACTGGTAAACCTATACCCTAAAATCTAACCGAGATGAAGATTTTTTTCTGCCAAATTACAGAAGCTAGTGTGGGGTAGCATTTCAAGATGCATGGTTCCCTTCAGAAAAATCATTCCCATGTTTCTTCTGCAAAACTCACAATACGGAGCAGTGTCCCATAACCCTGGACAGGCCCTCTGTCATCTCATTATTTATAGAGCATTTTTATTATCAAACTAAAATAGTACTGATTCATGTTTTACGTAACATACTTCAGGCTTAAATTCTGAATCTATTTTTCCCCTGAAAAGAAATTCCATTCCTCAAGAGAATAACATATGTAAAAACTCTTTTTCCTCATGCCTTAGTTTATACCACAAAAGGTGGTAGGTCAGCTGCAGCTTGTAGTCTGCCACTTGGGTCACTGCTTGCAGTCAAGAGCAAGATTTTAGGTGAAACGAATTGAAAAGAGAGAGAAAATGATTGTCATCTGCCGTGGGTTGCAGAAGGAAACTTATTTCATTTTTGTGTTTTTGTCAACTATTCAGTCTTCCTGATACTATTCATCTTAATAATTTTAAGACTAAAACTGACAAGGATTTTATCACTTCACTCATTTTTCTAGACATCCCTTACCAGCTTCCAGTGGTCAAACCCTCCTATTGAGAGTTCACCTGTATGTGTGGACTACCAATTTTCGTCGTGTTCTTGACGACTTGTTGCCAAAATACCAAACAATATTTTGCGTTTTTCTTTCCCTATCCTTGTTTTTCCTGAATTCCCCTACAAAGTTGATTGATATATAAATCCTCTAATTAAAAGGGTAGAAAAAAAAAGTTATATATGAACAATTATGGAGGACACCATAAATACTATTAGAATTTGGGATGTGGTTTCAGAGCAGTTGTAACACCATTTAGGCTGCCATTTTTGCCTGCTGTAGCCCAGATATTTGCTGCCAACCCTTCTCTAGCATGTCCACAGCAGCAGAGGCGGCTGACTCAGCTGAACATGAAGCATTTTCTGTCTGAGATGTAACTGCACGACTTCCCATGGCTGAAATCACGTTGGGATTGGGGCAGGCCCGCTCTTGGGTTCGTTACGGAGCAGCACCCTTGGACTCTGGAGCGAAACCCGCGTGAAGCAGCAGCAGTCGTGCCAAAAAACCTCCCGTCTGCTGCGGGCAGGGCAGGAGGAGATTGCTCGGCGGAGACGAGCTGGAATGCTCCCTGTGGGTAACGCAGCGCATGCCATTTCCAAAAAGGGAAAGGGTGTGCGTGTGGTGAGGTTTCAGAGATCTAATTAGAGACGAAGGGAAGCCGAAGCACTTGGGCAGCGCTGTGGAATAGAAAGCGAACTGGCCGGAGCCCTGGGAAACGCTGACGGAACAGACAAAAGAGCTCAGCCAACAATGTTTTATTGTGAGTTCAGGATGTGGATGTGTGTTACTTCTGCCTTTATTAGCTGCACGTTTCACACAAACCCTGTGAGAGCGCCTGGCTGCACCCCCCCCCCTCAGCCCCCCCCCCGGCTCCCGTCAGGGCCCCAGCCCGCCACGGGAAGCCCCGCGCCTGAGGCGGGCCAACGGCCCCGCCACCCATGCGCGCGCACGCCTCGGGCGCGCCCCGCGCGTCCCCGCTTAGCCCCGCCCCTCAGCCAGCCGGGGGGGAGGGGGCGTGGCCAGCCTCGTTCCCGCCCCGCCGCCCGCCTATAAAAGCGGCGCGCGCCGCCCGTGCCCGCTCTTTTCCTGCGGAGCGGCGGAGGCGGAGGGTAAGGGGCGTGTGGCCGGGGCGGGGATGGCGGCCGGGTTTGCCCGTTCGTGATCGTTTCCCCGACGAGCTCGCTCCGCTGGGGGATCGCGGACGGCAGCGGGGCTCGCTCCGTGGTGCCAGGCCGGCACCGGGTGAAGCGCTCACCCGCCGGCGGGGGGCCGGACTACAGGTCCCGGCGTGCCCCGCGCGGCCGTGGGGAGGGAGATGGGAGCGTGGCGGCGCGGGGCATGCCGGGACTTGTAGTCCGCGCGGGCGGCGGCCGCGTGTGCGGCGGGGGCCATCTTGCCACACGCAGGGCTGGGGAGGGGAGCAGCCCCTGCCTGGGGTGCCACGGCCCCGTGCTGCGAGATGCTAAAAGCTGCGGCTATAACGCTGATAAATGGCTTGGCAGAAGTGCAACAATAGGAAAGAGGTGTTTCAATAAGGCTTATGGGTCACGGCAGTATTTGTTGCGGAGGACTCAGAATCAGAGAGTTGCCTTATACCAAGTTACAGAAATAGTTACTGTAAAATCCATGGATACTGCCAAAAATACTTAATTGTTTTTTAACGTGAGCAATCTGATCATTTCAGTGTCATAACTATTGATGCTTGCTTTTCTTTCTAGGTAATGAGAAGAAAATAAAAGGGATTTATTGAAATTATAAAAAAAAAAAAAAAACGTGGCTTAAGGTGATAACAAAAGGCTAAGTTTTACACCAGGTTGACTAGATAAGTTCCTTACGACTTAGGGAACGTACTGTTTGGTTCGTGTAACCCCCTGGTCAGTTAAGCAATGTGACAATGGAAGCTTTGCCAAACTGCAAGTAAATGTCCTCAAGCAGTTTACAATCAACTAAGGAAAAGCAGGCTTCTCCCTGATGAGGGTGAGGACCCCCAAGGACCACTAGAGATCCTCATAAGACCCTAACAAGTTATAACTCGTGTAGATGTAACTTTGCATTTCCTGGAGAATGTATAAATATACATTTTCTTAATGTATGAGCATGCTTTTATTCAGAAATGTGCAGAAATCCCCCATGCACCTGGCACTGCAGTAATGTCGGCTCCCTAACTTGTTCATGCTGGGGAGTTATTGTTCCCAAGTTCAGTGATAAAGGCACCTTTTTCCTTCTTGGCATGCCAGTGTGATTGAGCAGTAGTCCTTCTGGAAGAGCGGGCAATGCAATACAAAGCAGCAAGGATTCTAGGCTGTTATCTGCAAGCAGAGATTAGGAGCTGGTTGTGTTCATATAAAAAGCTGTCGGCTTCATTCATTCTGTGTTGAATTAGTTTGTCCAGTGATAGCCGCAGTCAGACACTATTAAGATTACTGAACAGTGAAGTTCTTGTGTCTTTATAAGCTGTTAGTAAGCTTTGATTATTGGGTGCAATAATATACTTAACTTGAGGGTTTTATGGCTTAAATTGTTTTGGTGATATGAAACAAAACAAAGCTAGTAGTCTCTTGCATTTATTTAATCTACACAGTGTAGTAATAGATGTTTTACAAGCTACATGTTTTAAGGGTTATATATGATGAAACAAATGTTTTACTTTCCTGTTTCTTTTGCTGGGTGAGGTGATAGATTTAAGTACTTGATATGTAGTTAAAATTGAATTCTGTGTAAAAAGTGAAATTGTTATGTAGGCACAGAGGATTAAAATCTTGAACCAACAAATTTTCATTAAAAATCTTCTGGATAAAAGATTAATAGTGCAGTTATTTTTACAATCCAAAATATGGGATTTCAAGCAGGTGTAACTTGTCATTCCTTTGTTACTAAAAAAAAAATGGCTTTCTTGCTGGGTTCCAAAAAAAAAAAAAGCTGCAAACTAAGACTGAATTGTTTAACATTTCATTACTTCTGAGACTAAGCCTCAAAATGTGTATTATTTAATGGCCTGATACTAAGTATTTGCTTATTTCAAGTATTAAATTTGTTTACTGCTTGTTTTTAGGTATGAAGTGGAAGTTTTCAATGATGACCAATATATTATACAGAAGCAGTAAGGTAATTGATTTATTTTGTTGCTTTTGAAGTAATTTTTTTCCTACTGCTGATGAAAACAATAAATGCTTCAATTTCTTACTGTTATTCCCTATTTTTTGTTTGAAAGTACAGGATGTGTAAAGGGTAGTAGGTGGCACTTTGTATGACTATCAAGTGGGACAAAATGGAAAAACAGTTTAAACTGAGTAATATGTGTCATTTTTGTTTTACTCAGGCTAGTGCTTAGGTCAGGTGCTCTTAGCATCATTTCTTTTGTTGTATCACTTGAATAAGCATGAAGACCTATGTGATAAATCAGTTGGTTAACTTCTGCTAAACTGTACTGATTACAGAGATGGTGCAAGTTACCAGTCTAGTATTGGGTGTGCTTTGGAGCTAATGTGTTTCCACACACATGGCCATATTTGAATGTAATTAGTGATGTTATGACCCTGCTAAGTGGACAAAGTAGAAGAGTTCAGTTGGGAGGAACCTACAAAGATCATACTTCAACCACTGAAGTACTGCATTGTGAATAAGTGTAGCATAGACAAATACTTGAAGCAGAAGTTTAAATGACTCTGTTCTTCAGCACTAGTAGTTACAAAAAGGGTCCAAAATCTATTCAGGCCAACTTTTTCTAGCATGTACAGAATCTCCAGTAGTTTTAAAGACTTAATCTGATACTATGAAAAAGGGAATTCTTGATGCTTATTTCTGACTTACTAAGCTTCTGTCTTAGTACTGCTGTAAGAGATGTTCTGCTTAAACTAATTTCTGCTTAATTTCAATTCTAGCCCTTAATGGAAGCACCATCAGAACTAGAAGAATATTTGGTACACACAAGTGGATTTTCATGAAAGCTATCTTTTGAATAATTTGCAGGGATACATTAATATGGTAAGTGGCGTAACAACATAAATGTGTGATCAAATTAGTAGGCTTGTCATGAGCTTTAGAATTGAATTATTGCTGTATTTCAGGCATGCTATTTGATGTGATTTGTTTTTGAAATGTGCAGACTGGGAAGGCAGGTGAACAGTTTGTTTCAAATAGCACTTGAAGGAGCTGCTAAAATGTCTGAATATACATACTAAATTTGACAAATATCACCTCAGGGTGACTTATTTGTTAACGTAGACTTTATTGGAAATTTAAAGTGTTTAGGTGAAGAAATGGAGATTTTTTGTTATTCTGACTTCTTGGAAATGCAAAGTAGTAATATCAGGGTCTGTATACAGTCTAACTTAACTGACTCAAATGTGTGCAACTAGTGGCTGTGTCTGGAAAGTGAAAACTCTGGGAGGAAGGTGATCCACTAGACTAAAACCTGGTCATTTCTAATGGGCTGTATTATCTTACTGAATGGATGTGCTGTAACTGATTGTTTTATTCCTTTCTAGAATGATGTCTGAGCAGCTTTGAATAATGGGAAAATTCATCATGATTGATTTCCTAGTACAGCACACAGGTAATTCTTACTGCTGAACTGCTAGAACTGTTTGTTAATTGAAATGTATTCCCTCTTAAAGCTCTGAGTATTCCCTCTCCAGTGCATCTGCATATGAAAGACACAGCTTATTTTGTGGGATATATAAATCTATTACTTGTGTTGTGGCTCTGATATTAGAGAACTATTCTAATTATAAAAGTGGTGGATTGTGATGAAACTGCCAAACCTGATTTGCTGATGAAAAACTTCATACGGATCTGGCTTCTGAGATGAAACCACTTTTCTTTCAAAAGTTATTTGATCTCCTGGTTAGTGTTACTTATATGGTTGCTTGCATGTACAAGCTAGATATTGTGAATAAAGACTTTGGTGTATTATTATAACTCACTCAGCTCGTGTCCATCTTGATGTGGGCATGTGCTGTTGCCCAGCAAATAGTAGCACCTTGGAAGAGCAGAGGGGGAAATTTTAGATCCTTGTTTTTTCAGGTATCTGGTATTAGAGCTCATAAAAGTTTGCTAGTTATTAAAAGTGCTCTAAGAACTAAACTAAATCAGAAAGACTAAGTCTAAACTTATACTTGAAGCAGGGAAGAAATATGTTGGCGAACACTGAAGGTTCCTCAAATGTATTGGTAGTTTCCCTAACCTTCATTCTTACACAGGTACCTGAACTTAATCCCTTTCAATGAAATGCACTTGGAATCTGAACTTGTGTATCTTTCACTTACGAAGTTAAAAATCTAAGTGCTGTGAGGACAGGTTCTAATCTTGCTGTCTCACTACACGCCCATAATTTTATTCCCTTTTAAAATAAATTATTTAAAGATCTTGCCTAACTACCAACAGCTTGCTTTGAAGAGCATTTTGAAGAACAGGCTTTGTCCCGGTGTGCAAAGTCAAAACGTGGGAGTGAAACTTTTTGTGCTGTAATGCTATGTGTAAAATGATGAATTGTTTAGACAGGCAGCATTACAAGTAGGAAGTGGAATTTCTGTGACATGGCTGATCTAGAAAAGTTGGAAGTAGCAAGCCTTGTTAGTAAAACTAACTGGTGCAATTTGTGTCTTTGCAGAGATGCTTGAAGGCTGCTTCTTGAAGGTATGAATTCCAATTAATGGCATGATTAAATTAAAAAGCTTGTTCAGTTGGAGTGGTGATGCCCAAAACTATTGGTATGTCTGTCTGATCAGTGAAGAACCATGGAAAACTGAAGTGTTTTATAATCTATCTTGGTTTTAAACCAAAGTTTTATTGGGTCTAGCTCAAAATGAGATACCCAATTTTCCTATTGTTTGCAGGACAGTTGTGTTTGGAAGAATGTATTCTGGATTCAGTTTTTTATGTAATGCTTGCTTGTTGATTGATTTTAGCTTTTTTCTGGAGTTCTTAATGTTCTGATGCAAGCTGAGAACCACATATTAGCTAATTCAGAAATTAAGGTTTTGATTTTTGGTACAGGGAGATTCAAACTTGACTGGTTAGATGCCTGTCACAGTTCATAGCCAAGTTAAGCAGTAGTCAGGCAAGAGATGTAAGAAGACTCTTACTGTGGTATGAGAACATTTCCAGATTGTTTTAGGGAACTTGTGGAATACTGATTCTTACCCACTAGGTGTTTAATAATGCAGTTTGGTCTGTGAGATTCTATATAGATAGGAAGTTGTGTTTGGAGTGATGGAAGAAAATCTCTAAACTAGTGTGTTTCTCTTTTCAGGCATGCATGTGGCCCAAACTGTATGAACAAATGCTTTTAGTTTGTTCAGGTATGTAATTAAAAAGCTTCCAAGCATTTTATCATCAGGTCTCAAGTAATTCTGTGCTTACAAGTTGGGAACTGTTAGTACTATGACAGCTGCTGATACGCTTATTACAATAATTGATTGATACAGTAGGTCAGTATATTTGCTTATTCAGTACATGTACTGAATTTAAGACCACTTGTTCCCCAGGGCACCTAGTGCCAGTAGCTGTGCCTAACTGTAGATAACCTTTAAATCTACATTAAAAGTTCTAGATGCTTACTTTATTTAATATGTCAAAAGACATATTAGAACTTCCAATTTTTGTATTGCAATCAGAAATGCTATATATAAGTACATCTTGTATTAGATTTACATTTGCCATACTGCTTCTGTCTCATCTGTGATGATCCTATCCCGAACCTGAATTCCTTGCTGAAAACCCTAATCCGGATCCGGCTTCTGAGATGAGACCAGAAGACTTAATTTAAACTTTCTGAGAAGTATTAATCTTCAGTGGGATTTTAGGTGCTTTTGGGAAAAAGTGTGCTTATTTGCAAGTTGAAATTTCTCCCTGAAATGAACCATCTTATTTAGACCTTGTTCTCCTTTTTTCAGTGTTGAGTTGGAACATTTTTGTCAGCGCTGCCTGACAAATGTGGATGATCTGTAACTGGAAGAAAGTGTAATGTCTGAAGAGCTTTTCTCGCCTGGAGTGGGACCATGCTTTTTAAAACCCTACTGAAACAGTTATTGCAATTGTTTAGCAGATACTGTTTTCAATAACTGCATGTGAACCAAAATCACTGTCTGCATATTTAAAAAACACTTTTCCGTTAATAACAAGCTGCCAACTGTAGGAAGGATAATAAATAGGGAAGTGAGTGATCTTTACGTGAAAAAGAAACCCTGAGTTTATTGACCCCTTCAAAATACAAGGGCATGCAGACTTGCTGATACTGAACATCTGTAACTTTAATAACTGGAAGTTGCAGGTAGGCTGCGCACAGTTGGTTACACAAATTTAAACAGTCTGATTCCTGAAGGTGGTATCATCTGGGAGATAGGTGAGGTGGTGGTGCAGAAGCATAAACTTGAAACACTTGTAAGGAGGGAATTCAGGTGTCATGAGGGAAGTTGTGGTTACAAAAAAGGCATGGACTAAAGCTTGCACTGGCTTCTGTATCTACTGGGGGAAAAGAAAGGGGGGAGAAGGAAGGTGGGGCTTCATAGGCTGCCAGTTTAGTGTGAGAAGACCAATACCACAATGGAACTGTGCCTTTGGTGGAAAACACTGGCAGTGCTACCTGTTCCGTGTGTGAGGGGAAATGTCAGCAGAGGGAGAAGGAGTGCATGCATTAGAACTTCTGCTTGGAGCAGTCAGTTGAAAACTAACCATGCAGTAACATGTTAGCAGTGTATTTGTGTGCAGCAAACACGCACTCCTCCACAAAGGGGAGGGATCAGCAATTGGTTGCCTCAGTTGTCTTTAAAGAAGGTTATGTACCTAAGATGCAATCCACCTTTAAGCGTGACTCTTTAACCTCATTGTCAGGAATGCTTTCTAAAGGAAGGAATACAACAATGGCGTGATAACCAGCAATTAATAAAGCTGCAGTTCTTGTATTTTGGTACATTCCAAAAGGATTCAGTAACCACCCTGTGGTCTGCAGCCAAAAATGACAGCATTGGGTGCTAGCAACCAACTTCCTTTAGAAAGTTGGAAGAATTCCTACAGCTCATGGAGCATGCTTGCTTGTAAATAGCAAACACCACAAATGCAAAACATTGAGCAGTAGCATCTAAAACATTGGGGAGGTCTGAAGTGAGTAACCATCTGACTGCAAAGGTGTATGCTAATGATCTGACTGCAGTCCAGGTGTGTATTGGATTACTGAGTGCCTCATCTGCTTTGGTTATTGTTAGTGAGCAGCTATGTTGGCCAAAGGCTGCTCATTCTCCACAAGTAACTGTAAATCAGTCTGTTGGATGTACTGGAAGCTGCAGAATGTGATTGCAGAAGAACTTAATGGCTTTCAACAAAAATCCTTATTTTTGTTAAAAACAAATGTTGCTGAGAAGGGTAGGTATTCTTATGTGCAATGTATTGTACATGCTCTTTCTTGAATAAAGAAGGATGTGAAAAACTGCTAGCTGTTGCACCTCAGGTTTGTAGTCACTTACAGACTTCCTTGGCAGCTTGTACTTTGCAAGAACTGCGAAGGCAGCCTGGCCTTGCTGCACTGGCTGGTACAGGATGTACTGGCCATGTGACATTCCACACTGTGCTTGACTGCCTCCTGGACAGTGTAAACTCTGCTGATGATTATGCACTTGAGAAGTGTGGAGGGATCAGTCTCCATCTTCTGTCCACAGCATTTTTTATGAGGAGATCTTGATGCTGTTGACAGCACTTGGTGAAGCTCCTTGAATGGTAAGTCAAAGTTGCAAGTCTTCACAAGGTTGTTCACTTGTCTTCTGGGGTGGGATGGGGGTGGGGAGAAGGAAGATGTTGAAGACCAGAAAAATGGGTAATACAACAGCAACATTTTGGTAAGTAGCATGTTAGATATTCTGAAAGGATCTGTCCATAACTCGCATAACATTGGAGGGTAAGAAGAGCATTTTTATGGTATGTTTTTTAAAGTCTTTTTGGCTGAAGCTAATGTGAAGCTAGTATCACAGAAGCTTTTGAGAAGATTTCTGCAATGTGTATATCCAGTAAAATTGGTGAGGATGTGTTGCTGTTCTGTGTTCAGAAGATCAGAGTTTGAGGATTGTGAGTAATGTTTCAGGTACTCAAAAGTACTTCACATCAATCTAAATCTTCCAAAACATTCCTTGGATGTTCTCTGATCTAGAATTGGCAGTATTAGACAAAGGGTTGCAGGGAATCATGCTGCATCTGTGCATCAGATGGTGGAAGCCTGTCAGTGAACAGTGTTTGATCATGAGAAAGATGTGCACTTGGTGTAGGAAAAGGTGGATGTGGTCTGTGATGAGCCTATTGGCTGTTAGCTGCAAACCTTTCACTATAAATGCTCGTGAGGCTGCAAAACACAGGTAACCAAGGAAAAATGAGCATTAGCAGTATAGAAATTCTGGTGTTAATAAAAATGAACAAATGTAATCATGAGGCTCTACCTTTTGAGGTTTCAGAATATGACTAGCATAGGAAGTGTAGGAAACTAACATTATTAATGTTGAGATGGAAAGAAAAATAGTTGAAATAGCTTTTCTGCTCAGAAATGGAGGGAAATGTTTGCAAACCACTTGCGGGTCTAGTTCTGGTGTGGTGGTTTTGACTGATAGGATACATACCCTTATCTCAGTTTGTGTTTGTCTAGTTATGCCATGTATTCCAAACTCATCACATGCTGACATTTCTATGTGCAAAGGTACACTGAAGTTCTATAAAGTAATCATGCTTGTATATAAAGCTTTGACTTGGGATTCCGCGGTAAACAATGTGAAAGCACTTCAGCTTTTTATGCTTTAAATAGCTGGTAAAATCTTGCATTAACCATCTCTGGGGTTGAACTTCAGTGTCACGTGAGTGTTGGGCTGTGATCCAAGAAAGCAGTGGTTAGACAAACTTTGTTCTGGAATATTGCTGTGTCTTAGTAACTGGGCAAAAGTATCAGCATTCTCCTGAGTGCTTAGACATGAAAACGAGGAGCAAATTCAATGAAGATGCAGGAGTGGCTGTGCATGAATGCCTTGCTACCATGAAAGTGATAAGGTCGCTGTTAAGGTGGGAGATTTTGTCTGGAGAATTTGTCTTGCCTGTGGAGATGGATCATATGGAGCTCAGAGTGAGCAAAGTTGAGGTAGCTGCAGATACCTTTGCATAGCACCCACACTGCAAAGTGAGTTGAAAACACTGAAGGAACAAATTCTAGTGAAATCTCAGTGTAGTGTCAAAGCTACCAGCCTGCTGTGAGGTGTGCTGCCTGGGCTTCACCTGGTGTAACAGCTTCAGTGGGGCTGCTGCCTTCTTTCAGACAGGCTCTTAGTACAAATGTGCTGTATAAACCTTGGTTGTGAGTTTTACTGATTAAGATGGATGATGAAATTAATACTTGGTAGGTGATAAGTTCCAAAGGTAGAAGCTCAACAGGTTTTGGAAGATAGTGTCTCATTCACTTAAGACAATAGAAGTGTCACAGCAGACTGAGCAGTGCTAAACTTTGCCCACGGAAAGGAATTCTCAGTTGGAGAGCATTTAACCCTGAGTTTGGGCTAATAATTTTTCCTGTATACCACTTCCCACAGTTGAGAGGACAGCATTTGAGTTGTATTTTGGAGGGTGAATGAAGTTGGCAGGTGAATGTTACTTCCAGGTGAGTCGAGTGCAGGTGGAAGCTTTTATGTGCTGTGTATGGCCAGTGATTCACATTCTACATATTAGAACCAGTATTATGAGTAGGTTTAATTTATATCTAAGGAAAGCAAATTAATTCCATTTTTTCAAATGTGTTTTTAGTTGTTAATCCAGTTAGGCTATCAGAGCTATGAAGACAGTGCTCCTCAGCCATTGTTTCAAACTTCCTGCAGGCTCTGGAGGACAAAGTAGTATTTTATGCTCGGAATAATGGCTGTATTGAGTGAGACAAAATCTGCCTTGCTCAGTATTCTGTTTGAGGATGACCAGTGTAAGAAACAGGAGAAGGACAGAGATCCTTTCCAGCACTTTGCCTGGGAATTTCCTGAGGAGATTCTCATTTGTATTTGAATGCTACTTGGCAATTATGACCCATCTCCATTTAAAAAAAAAAAGTGAAACATGAATGTTGCATGGATTGTAAGATGTGTAAAGCTAGGAGAGGCTCAATTAAACTTTTTTATTATTACTATTTGAAGCTGTCCTAACACTGATCTTGATTTTGACTCTTACCCTAAGAAAACAGCAATAAGTGGAGTCCAGTTAAAGACCCAGAGCTAGGCCAGCTTTATTGTTGGAGCTATGTCAGAGGTGGAAACTTAGATTACTGATGCATGATCTTACCTTTGGCACCTCTGAGCTTCAGCCTTCTCACAGATTGATACCTCCACAGCACTGTTTTGCTTGGGACTGGATTTCCCTGTAACTAAAGGAGTATTGTCTCTGCAACGTGCAGTGTTAGGGTTGCAGGTGGAGAACCATTAGTCTGTCCTAAGGTGAGGTTCAGTCACTGCGTAGTGAAAAGCTAAGAGATGAGTAAACTGAAGTAGGACAAATGCTCAGGCTTTGTTTTGAAACTGGCAAGTTGAATGGGAAGTAAAGGTTATGTTTTCAAATATCTGAAGATCATTGGAGAGGAGAAAACACAGCTGCAGTGTACTGTCACCTCTTTGCTATTGCTAACAAGAAGTTTGGTTTGTGGGAATTCTCCCCCCTCTTCCTGTTCTACAGTTTATAAACCACATCATGTAAAAAGCACAGCAGCAGGAACAGGAGTTACCTTCAGAACATCTTACAGCACTGCTTTTGATAGGGTATCACAGTGCTGAGAATGCTTCCTCCCATGAAGTTTTCTGGGGAAGCAGTATCTGGATTTTTGAAAAAAATGAAGTACTCTTACTGCTGCCAGAAATAGCTTGTCTTCATTTGTATGCCTTTGAAATTCTGTTGCTAGTTAGGTCCTATTCAGCATATTTTTTTTGCTTATTTGGAGTACAGGCTCTCAGGTCACTGGAAGTCTTTTTTCCTATGTGAAGGGATCTTTGCATGAAGACCTTCAGGGTGTTTTTGCCTATTTAGTCAAATACTGACTAAATGAAAATTCACACCAAAGGAATCAAAAAGGAGATGCTCTTGAGAATGAAGGTTTCACACTCAAAATCCCTACTAATGCATCTTAAAGCAGTAAGACCAGCTTAACTTCTTGCCTCCTAAATGAGGTTCCCTGTAGGGCTTGCAGCCTTGGGGCAGCAATTCTGTGGCTGTAACATCCTGTGGGTGATGTCCTGCTTTGACCCGTTTGGTTTCAGGTTTTGCTTTTAAGTACCTCTAGCCATTGTTATGTGGAGAGTCTTTGAGCAGCATGTTTTTAATGAGCTGTGGTGTAAGGACTGTGGACTTTGTGATGGCCATTACCTGACCAACTTTAAAAGGTTAGGTACGTGCATATTGGTCTCTCCCGAATCTGTAATTTCTACAGCTACTGCAGTAGATCTTTCAAGTCTTTGGGCTATCTCCTAGTGAGCTTTCTTACTCTCAGCCAAGACTGAAACCTTGGTGTCCAGAAAGTATTGTCCTCAGCTCTGTCCATATCTCCTCAGTATCTCCACCTTCTGTACTACTGCTGTGTTAATCTGTCCTGTATTGCTTTCTTGAAGTTAAGCAGTAAACGTCCTAAGAACCAAGGCAACGATATAAAATTACAAGAGGTAACTACATAGCTGTTCATGTTCAGTATTAATTGTGGAAAGGCCGTAAGAGCAACAGCATATGAGACCAGTGAAGGGAATAAAAGTCTCTGGGAAACGTTTCTGTATGGGACTCAAGGATGTGGTAATAAAATTCAGGCACCTTTTGTGCTGTAAAAATGAGACCAGTTCCTGTAATTGATTTGACTTGACACTGTGATTGACTCTTCAGAGGTCAGGGACAGCCTGCAGATAAGTTGTTGATTTTGTAGCTTGCAGGTCTATGAAGTATGACAGCTAGCTGGGTTTCGGGTTGTTTCAGATGTAGGAGAGAAACATCTACACTTCTGGACTGATATTAGGCACCCCATACCTGAAATTTCCAGGCAATCAAGTAGTAGCTACAAAAAGGTGAAAGGTGAGTTCTCTATTTAAAAAAAAAACCTCACAACACATCAAGGCAAAATATTAACTGTCCTTTTATACTGTTCTTAAGAAGAAAATAGTTCTTTCCAGAAAAGTTTTAGTTCTGCACAACTAGGCTCTGAATTTGCTCTTCTTGCCTTGACTATTTTGAGGACTGGCTAGGCAACAGGCACCTCATAATCATTAAAAAGGCAGAAATGTACTGTGAAGATAACGACTACAGCAGCAGCAAAATAAGTATCAGCAGAACTGGCATCCTGCCCTGAAACCAAGCAGTTTGAGCTACTTCTTGAGCTTCCATTAGCAGCATGATGAAGAGATTTTTTTTAAAAAATTCCTGGTCTGTCTTCATATACAGTCCAATCCTACCTCTAATTTGGCTGTTAAATAACAATGCTGATTTTTTTTTTGGTTTGGGCCAAGCTGCAGAAAGTTCAGTGAGATTAATTTGCTTTCTGTGGTTGGCCGAGACACTGTCCCTTCCACTGGGCTTTTTGAGTGAAACAGACCTTTATATGAACTTTTTTACTGGGGGGGCATAGGCTGCTTGCTTGCCAAGGATTCTGACTAGCAAATGGGAGTCAAAAAAAAAAAATTTGGAAGGAAATGCTGGTGGGTTATCGACACAGAACCATCAGCCAGAGGGTGGAAGAACCCATCTGTGGTATCTCGTCTCTGCTATAGAAAGCAGGAGAGCTGCTAAGCTGGAATGTCTCGTGTTTGGTTTCGAAAGGTATTCGCATCAGATGTGCATAGCTTATAGGAATGTTTCCACCTTAATAGCATTCCTTGTACATTTCTGGTTCAATTTTTTTCCATTGTGTGCTAGACTGGAAGGGTCCATAACATTTTCAGACTAGATTCCTCTGTGCATTGCTTACTGCCTCTTCTGGCCTCAGCAGATCTGTATCAATACTGGTCTGAAAGTGGTAAACAGCTCTCATGCATTAAATTTGCTCACTTGGACTGGTCCTTTAAATGGAAATTGAAAGTAGTTGAATGTTTGCACTAAATCAAACATTTACATGTTAGTATAAATGAGCACATTTATGTAAGAACTTATTTTCCTAATTTTTCTTGAGAGGCATAAGCTATTGCTGGGGATGTGGCAGTAAAATCTAAAACCACGTAAACTGGAAGAGATGAAACTGTAGAAGCTCCAGCAGCTAACTGTCATCAGTGATCTTTACTGGTTATTTTTATGAACATGCTCAGATAGTCTATATTGGTCCTGCTAGAACTAGGAAGGGATGTATTAGCAGTAGAAATCTATTTGCACACAGTTGCATTGACTCCTCTCACTGTTGTAGATGTTCTTCATTAAAGCTTTGCTGTCCATCTGGAGAAGCCTGGAACAACTGGAAGTGTTTTGGTTAATTTGAACATGACATCTGTGAATGTGGTTTATCAGTCATGTATTTAAGTAGTGATAAACTGATAAGAAGTTTTTTTTAAATTGACCCTGGTAGATTTAAAATGAAACTTTAAAATGAAACTAATTCTTGTTTGCGTCTACTTCTAAGATCTGAACAAAAAAAAAAAAAAAAAAAAAAAACACTATTTTTAGAGGATCGAGACACTAAGTTTGTTTTTTGAAGGCAGGTTGAATGAATAATGTTCATGTCCCCTACAGATCACAGGGGGGTGAAAAATTAAATAGCAACTTATTTTTTCTAGTGCCCAGTTGCTAGGTAAAATTAAAATTTACCTTCCCTGAAGAACAAAAGAGCTGCTTACCTCTAGCAGCATAATGCAGCAGTAATAGTCCTACCCATATTAAATTAGAGGATTTGTTCAGGTTTGAGAACAGGTTATGTTGCTTGCGCTGCCCTGTACAAAACTGTGAAGAGATGTTTGGTTAGCTCTGCCTGAGCTGGAAAAGAAAATGATAAACTTTGGCAGGTCTGCCAGCTGAGACAGCTTAAGATCCAGTATCTCACAAGTGAAGAGCAGGACTTCCAAAAAAGACTTGAAAAGCAGTGAGCAGAGGCTGGGGTACTGATAGTAGTAGTTCCTCATCCTTGAGCACTGGTCTGTAATTTGTGCTGTAAATGGAGAACTCCCTTAGTGCAGTGTGCTCCAGATGTCTTTAAAAACATAAATGCAGTCACACGAAAGGCTCTATTATCTGCCCCTGGGATCTGCAGAAATGCTGCACTGATGTAGTCACTTCTGCTGTGTACCTGGCAAGGAGCGTGAAGGGGGAGGAAAACAGCCAGTCTTACAGGGACTTTGAAGGCATGAGGTTATTTGGGCTCACCCATGCTTGAAAGAATGTTTAGGTTGTTTTTACGTGTTAAGTAGTCTGGAACACTTCACCTGAAAGCTGTGTCGCAACTGCTGCATCAGGCACTTTCCCTCCTGGGTAATCAGCAATGTCATTACTAGTCAAATAGGCCGGGGACGTGAGTCCAGGTACTGGCTTCTGACTGTGCTGTGCTGTCTACTTCTGCCTTAGGGCTGGGGAACAGTTTCATGTAGCTGTATCTAGGGCTGACCAGGCTGTGCTGTGTCCTCCTGGAAAGGTTCTTGGACCTGGGAGGAAATGGTCTCCAACTTAGTGACATGCTGCCTGGGTTTGGGGGTGGGCTGAACACACACAGTTACCAAACTGGGCTTAGGTGATCCCAGTTATCTCTCTCCTCTTTTTTGTAAGTGCATCAAATCCTGGCAGCAGCTGGTCAGGATGGGGATCTGCTGTACAGGGAGGTAAGAGGCAGGGCCGGGTGTGTGCTTGGGGTGGAGGAAGATCTAAATCGAGCAATTGGTTCTGCCTTGACACTTAGCTTATGGCTCTGCTCCACAAGTTGCAGCTTCAGCACTTGGCTGCCTCCCACTGTATAAGCGGACGGGGCAGCACTGCTGTCCTGAAGTGACTTTGAGGTGCTCCCAAGTCAGATACCTAGGAGGAGTGCTCTCTGCAGTCCTCTGCACGACTCCTTGAGTCCTTCCTATAAAACAAAATGCACTTGGTTGTGGTGGAGTCCATTTTCTCCAGCCCCTTTCCTATCCTGAAAACTGTTGGGAGGGAGTTGATGGCAGCTAATGCTCTCACTTTGCTTAATGCCTTTTCTCCTCTTTCCATGGAGCTTTGCCAGGCTAAGGGTAACATCTGATGCTGTAATGCACCAGGTGCCGAGAGGAATGGGGCAGAGAAGGAGCCTAACTCATTTTCATACCCACAGCAATAGTAAAGCAGTGATTTTTCTTCAGTTCTGTAAGTCCGTTCCCATAGTCCTCTCACCCTTGATAAGCTTGTGAGCTGCTTGCATGGGAAATCTGTGGTCTGCAGGTCTGAAGTGGGATGAGGAGTATGTGATTAGGAGGAATCTGGAGGAAGAGGAACATTGGCATGCATACTTCTGCACGACGTGGGGAGGACTTGGGATGCAAGGAACTGATGAGTGATTGCTTTGTTGAGGCAGACCGAAGACTTAGAAGCAATATTTGATCTCTGGTAGTGGCATTAGCAAATGGAAAAATGCAAAACCAGGGCAAGCATAGGTAGTAGGAGTACTCCCTGGTATGTGTCTTACAGAAGTTGGTGTAGGCTGTTGCAGACTTTAAGTTGGGGTGACCTCTGCATTATAATGATACTAGATGGGAGTCCCTTCTGTTAGGCTAAGTACTTTTGGGTTTTATGGAAATACCTACAGTTTTCTGCAGTGTTGAATTCCCTTGTTCCAGGTGTGTAGGAGTGGCTCTTGTTTAGAGCTTGCTGTCTGCAGGTTCATTCGGTGCATCCTACTTCCACTGGAAGTTTTCTCCATGCCACTTCTGACTTTGCAGGCCACTGTTATGTTCCCTCATGTGTCTCTCAGCCATGTTGAAGAGCCCTTCAACAGTTTAGTTATGCTAGCAGTGAAAAACACCTCTTGAGCGTTCTTGTTATGCTTTTTTAATGCAGTTTCTTCTTCCACATCCTTTTCTAAGTGGAGGAATTTGAACTGCATGCAGTGTTAAAAAGGCTGGCACAATGTGGGTCTATAAAATACAGTAATCTCTCCTGGCTTGTTCCTTATCCTTTCTGAATACCAAATTGTTACACTTTTTCTCTGCTAAGCAAAGGGCATTTATAGTTTCCTTACAAGTCTCAGCATCTGTTTTCTGAGTGATAATAGACTGGGATGGCTTTGAGTTGGCTTTTCTATATACACAGGCAATTTTGCTGGTTTTGTGTGCATGCAAAAATAGTGCTCTACTAGTCCACGTTTCTTTGAATATTTGTTTCAACCTATAGTATGGTGCAAAATGCACTGAATTCTACAATAATTGCTCTGAATCCATGACTGATAAATTACTTTTAAAGTCCTGTAATTCAAATTAAGAAAAAAAACATGCTAAAGGTATTAATGGAATGTGAGCTAAAATGCTTTGTAACTTCAGCTGTGCCTTTCTTTCACAGTGAGAGCTTTGGGATGTTTGATTTTGCAGGGAGGATGTACCTCTGTATATGGGGGGGTGACATTGAATAGAGGGAAGAGAACAGTGGCAGGTATTGGGGAGAAGGCCCCTCAGAACATGCACTTCACAGAACCGAGCAGTCCAGTGCTCTTCCACCAGCACTGTTCCTATAGCAAAGGAGCAGAAGGGGAGAGAAGCACTTCAGAAGAGTTGTTTCAAGACTTCCTATATGAAACTATACTAAATCAAAACCAGAGCGGGTGGCTGTGCTGCAACAGATGCAGCCCAGGGGACTTGTATCACTCACTGCCTGTAATAATACTTGCTGTAGGACCACTGGGAAGGGTGAAGCCATGCCATCTTAATAGGCATTGCAGGAACTGAAGGTAAGACACCCACTGCAGCTGAGTCTCCTAGGATTTTCATTGTTTAGGGCATAATTATTAACTATAAAACTCTGATTCTTTTGAGTTACTTGTGTAATCATGGCCAACTTTATTTTTCTACTGCTTCATCCTTGCGGCTCTGTGCAGCTGTGGCTTCAGTGGAGCTCTGCAGTTGTTAAAATTGCACCAGAAGCAAGGGTGGTGAGGTGGTATTCCAAGAAGACTTAGGAGTTAAAACAATTTTTGTTATGGTGAGTTGTCATCAAATATTCAAGTATATGAAATGAAGCCCTTAGTGCAAATCCAAGTCACCAAATAAGTGTCTGCAAGTGTTCCTGGCAGCCTGCCCCCAGTCCCCCCAGTAGATGTTCTGTGTGACTCAAGAAAAAGCAAACTCACTTCACAGCTTCATGGATCCTTTTCTAGGCATAACACTTTTTTGTTTTCATCCTTCTGATATTGAGGCTAATAACTGAGCTATATTTATAGGAACTGCGTATCAGAGTCTCTGCTTCCTCCTCTCTACACAAATTCAAAGCATCAAGTAGCAGCAACTCTCAACTCCAGGTCAGCTGTGATTTTAAATGGGGGTGCGTATCTGTTCACTGCATTTATCTTTTGTCTTTTTGTCTTTTTTTTGTTTTACTTCCATATTATGTAGGAAAATGAAAGTGCAGAGAGGTAGTTTTCCCTTCTAAGGTGGGCCTGAAAGTGGGAATTACTTCCTCAGCGGTCTGCCATCTGTAGTTAGCTCCACTGACAAACATTTTTCCTGTTCCTATTAGTTCAAAGGAAATATCTAAATTTTGTAAATTGATTCGACCTTACAGCTGTATTGTACATACCTCACTGAAACAGCTTTTACAAACAGCTGAAAATAATGCTTGGGTCCTGCAGTATTTTCCCTGGAAAAAAAAAAAAAAAAAACTTCGCTAAATTTGTAGATGATATTGATATTACCCAGCTGACAGCTGTATTTGGAAAAGTACATTTTAGAAGGTCACAAAATACTCAAGTTTTATAAAGAATATGACTTAAAGCCACAGCACAAGTTTTCACTAAAATAGCTTTTATTAATTTCTTCTCAGAAAGCTTAATTTTGTAAAGTTTTAAATATGGGGGGAGAGCTCAGCAATTAAAAAGCTGATTTTTTTTAATGACACTTTCAAATTACAAATTAGCTGGAAAATTTGTGTACAGCTGCTTTGTGTGTGTTGCTGCTTCAGATTAACCTGGGAGTGGTAGGGCTTTTACTGAATTATTGCATCAAATGCTTGAAGAGGTTGTTCTTGTGTCACTGAACAGTGGTTGCACATCTCCCATAGTTGCACACTCGCCTGTGAATAGGTGAATTTCACATTTGGTGGCTGAATGCGTGCTGTAGCTGCTGCTGCTCGCTCCCCTGTGCCGGCTGAAGGATTTTTCATGGGTTCGAGATGCTGAAGGGTGCCTGGCTGCCTGCTGAGGGGTGGCAGCGGTTCTTTGTCACTGAGCTGCCTGGGAGGAAGGGAGTAATACCGGGTGCCTTCCTCCCTGCCTGGCTGGAGTTACAGGTCTGGCGGAGCCCATGGGGCTGCTTCCCAAGTCTCCTCCGCAAGGTGTGCAGGCGAGGCGTGCCGGGGGCTGGCAGCCGGGAGGATCCCCACACTAAGCACACATCTGCCAGGGCTCTAGCAGGGGCTGGCCGCTTTTTTCCCCCTCACGAGTCCCAAATGTCCCAGGGCTGCCCCAGCCCCAGGCGGCGCCTCCTCGTCCCTACCCCGCCTCAGGAGCCAGCGACCGTTACGGGGGCGGCAGCGGCCGTTGGCGGGAGCCGCCCTGAGGCGAGGGGAGAAGCCCCCTGAGGGGACCGGCGTGCGGGGGGCGACCTGAGGGGGAGAAGCGGGCTGAGGGGCGAGGGGAGCCCGCCTGAGGGCCCAGAACCGGCCTCAAGGGGGAGAACCGTCCTCGGGGCCGCCTCAGGAGCGGTGCCTGCCCGTTAAGGCAAAGGGGCGCGGCGCCTCCCCCTTCCTCCAGCGACGGCTCGCGGCTGCCGCGCTGGGGGCTGGCCGGCAGCCACACAAAGCGCCGCTCTCTCCTCTCCTCTCCCCTCCCTTTGTCTGCGTGGCTTTGTCTCCCCGCCGTTCCCCTCCCCGCCTCACGGGCCCGCGCCGTTCCCCCCCCCCCCCTTTTGTGCCACCTGCGCACCGTGGGAACGGCCGCTCGCCCAATCGCGGCGCGCCGGGCTCGGGCACTGCATTTTATTTTATTTTTTTAAACTTATTTATATTTTATTCTTTTTATTATTCTTTTTATTTTTTATTATTCTGCACGAGGGAGGTGCGAGCGGGCGGGGTTGATCCCCCCCCCCCCCGCCACCGCCGCCGCTGCCTCTCTCCTGCCTCAGCGGCGCGGCGCGTGCCCGAGGGGCGGGCGCGCGCGGGCGGGGCGCGGAGCCCTTGCGGAGCTGCTTGGGAGACCCCGGCTCTTGGGGCCGCGCCAGCGCGCGCGGCGGCGCCTCCTCCTCCTCCTCCTCCCTCCCTCCCTCCCTCCCCTCTGTCTCTCTTCCCCCTCCCTTCCCCTCCTTTCCCCTCCCCTCCCCTCCCTCCTCTCCCCTCCCCGCCCCCCCCCGCGCCGAGTGGAAGGGGCTGGGGTTGGTGCCAGCAGCGGCGTGAGCGCTCGAGCGGCCGCCATTTTACGCCAGCTCCAGCACACCGCCCGGACACGCGCCGAGGGAGCCCGCAGCACGGAGCGACGGGGCGGAGGGGGGAGCAGCTCCTCAGCCAGCCCGAGCCGCCTACAAGCAGCCCCCCGCGCCACAGCGCGCCCCGCAGCCCCCCTTCTGCACGCCGCTTCCAGCCCCGCAGGTCAGGCGAGGAGGAGGAGGAGGGAGGAGGGAGGAAGGGTGAGGGTGAGGAGGGGGCGGCCGGGCGGGGCCCTGCAGCGCTCTGGCGTCGTGGCCCCGCTGCCGTCGTGGCCGCTCCCGGTGGGCGGCTGGGCCCCGCTGGCTTCGCGCTAGGCCTCCGGAGGAGGAGGAGGAAGAGGAGGAGGAGGCGGCCCCGGCTTGGGACGCGTGGCCGCCGCCTCATTGTCCCGCCGGCCCCATTCATTGCCGGGGGGAGCCGAGCGGCTCCTCCCGCACCCCCCTTCCCCTCCTCCTCCTCCTCCTCCCCGTACAGCAGGCTGGCGGCGGGCCCCCGCATTGTTTCGGGGAGTAGGGGCTGAGCAGGGTGTGTGTGTGTGTGGTGTGTGTCTGTGTGGGGAGGGGGGGGCGGCGAGCTCCCGGCCGGGTGGTGAAATCGGGCCCGGGGTGTCGCAAGCGGCCTCCCGGGGGGGATACGGGTGAGAGGTGGGGAGCGGCTGCGGGGCTTTGGGGGGGGTTGGGGGGGGGGGTTGGAGCCGCTCCTCCCGCGGGAGCGTGGCGGGGAAAGGGGGGGGGGGGGGGAAGTCGGTCACTGGAGGAAGTTGTAGGACATCTGAAGGCGCAGAGCACGTGTTAACATCGCGCTCATGGCGGCCGCCGCTGCCGTGGGTGGGTGCGGGCGAGCCAAGGGCGCTTTGTTCCTCTCGCTCGGCCCGGCCGGCACCGGGGAGGGGGAGCCCGGGGCCCCCGGCCGGCGGCTGGGCCGCGGAGGGTGTCGGCCCCGCCGCCCTCCCCCGCCGCTGGCTCCTTGCTCCGTCCCGAACTTGTTCGGAGCTCCGCGGTGGAGAGACTGGAGGTAGCGAGGTGAGTCAGTGTCTGGCTGGGTTGTGTAAAACCTGCAGTGAAAGCCACCCCACCCCCGCTAGGCAGCGGTGTCAGGGCTTTCCTTTGTGTTAGGGCTTCTTTTGAGGGATTTTGGGGGGCATCTCCCGAAGCAGAAAGTGTCACGGGAGCGGTCTGCGAGCTCACCGCCAGAGCAGGGCGGTCTGGTGCACGTGCTGTCACTTCAGCAGCTCTCCTCGAAGATATTTGTGGCTTAATTATGCTGCTTATTGCGTTTGGACAGATATCTGGAAACATGGCTACTGAACACGTTAATGGGAATGGTACTGAAGAGCCTATGGACACTTCTGCTGCAGTTACCCATTCTGAGCATTTCCAGACATTGCTCGATGCTGGTTTACCACAGAAAGTTGCTGAAAAGCTAGATGAAATATACGTTGCAGGTAAGGTGTAAAACTTGTAAAACCACACCTACAATACTTTACTATATTTGTCTGTCAAATATTTGGGCTAAAATAGCAACTTCTCGTGGTTTCCAAAGTATGGAGACTGCAGTCTTACAAACATCTGTGGATTTTTGTTATTTAGCGCTTTAATGTGTCATAGTATTTTTCAGAGAAAAGCCTTGGACCAGGCCCCTTGGACTGAGGATTGGGAAAGGGGGGGGAAAAAATTGCATGTGACTGTAGCAACAGCTGGAATAGGCATCAGATGAGTCTTAGAAGGGGCAGGTGATGTGGTCTTTGTGCATTTTTACAGTACTTCTAGGTAACTTTAAGTAACTGAAGACTTGGTAGTCATCTTCTGGTGTAAATGTTACTTTGTGATATGCTATTTGAGCTCATGGATACAAAAATTATTGTATGGAAATAGCTAGCATATTTAAAACTTGATTCTTTTTTTGATTATTGTGATCATTCCTCTAGTGCTGTAGTTTATACTCTGTTCCCAAAACATATCATGGTACCATTGCTAGTCCAGCTAAGTCAGGTTTTGATAGAGCCTTCTGAATTCAGCTTCAGGATATTGAAAATTAACTTGGCCTGTGTAACATGTGGATTTCAGAGAAGTCAAATACATAAAGGTGGTAGAATCTATGATTCTAAGGTAGTAAATGTTACTCTAAATGTTACTCTAAATCTTGACTTTTTTTGCAAACTTGATTTTAAAAAAAGTTATTTGTACCTAATATGTTTAACTTAGAGGGCTAAGTAACTTCTAAAGTATTGTAACTTTAACCAGTGATTGATTTAGGGAACACTGAAATATATTAGGTGTGTTAAATATGGTTAAACAAAGATTGCTGCCCACATGTAATTAGTAATTTTGTTCTTTTCTCTAGGGCTAGTTGCACATAGTGATCTAGATGAAAGAGCTATTGAAGCTTTAAAGGAATTTAATGAAGAAGGTGCACTGGCAGTACTTCAACAGTTTAAAGACAGTGATCTCTCACATGTTCAGGTAACGTTAAGCAATTTAGGATATAATTGTTGAGGGATAAACTACTAGTAGACTGGCAAGAAGTTTGCTTAAATCTCTTCAGTGATCCATACATGATACATAAAACAGGCCCTTTATTCGTTCAAGGTAGAAATTGGTTCTGGCTTGTAATGTTTGCAGAACTGAAGATTAATGCATCTTTTGCAGAACAAAAGTGCCTTTTTATGTGGAGTCATGAAGACATACAGGCAGAGGGAAAAACAGGGGACCAAGGTGGCAGATTCTAGCAAAGGACCAGATGAGGCAAAAATTAAGGTATGTTCCTAGGAGATAAAAGGTATGAAGTCTCTCTGTGTTTTTTTTTTTTTTTTTGCAAAGCTCTTGTGACAGAGACCTTAATTCTTATAAAACTGTGATATTCTAGTAAAGGCTATTTTAGATTATTCATCGTTATTTAAGAGCTGTCATTCACATTTTCATCTTCAAGAGAAAACTTGCATCCTGTTCGTTACTGGGTCTGTGAATGTATATTGAAAGATGAAAAAGATTGGATGGTTAGATTTATGAGCTGAGGATTGACTAGTTGAGACAGTTTTACTGTTTCATAGTTTTAGGAAACTTGTCAGCATAGATCTCTGAGTTTGGAATACATAACTTCAGCCACTGGTTTGTTTTTTTTCCTCAATTGAGGTTTAAAGCAATTCCACAACAGGGAGATAGCATGTGTCATAATCTGTACCCAAAATTGTTTTAAAGGATACTTTATTTCTTCATGTGAGGTTCCTGATACCAAGAAACTCCTGTGTCCAGAGCTAGGCATAACACAAGTTATGTTAAATTCCATGACTAGCAACTTGTCAAAAGCTAAAGGAAAGGAAAACTTAAATATGCTTACTTGATGCTTTAGAAAAGTGAGAGTATCTTTCATCTTTAACTTGTTATGTGTAAAGTGCAAAATGAATGTTAAAGATTACAAATAACTGTGTAGCTTGCAAAACTAGAATGTCTGTTTTTCTCACTCTGAGGCTGGGATGCTGGTAATTGTAATTCTTTTTTTTTTTTTTTTTTTTTTTAAAAAAAAAGGGAAAAACCTACAAACAAGTGATACAGTTCTAGTCCCCACCACACAAAACAGCAGTATGTATTAAGTAACTTAAAGTAGCATAGCTTTCACTGCTGATGGCTATAGTGTTTAAAGCCACTCTGCAATTTTCCAGCTGTGAAGTTAACTCCTGATTGTAATTGGACTTGTTAAATGTGCTGCTCTTTTGTGCGTAGAGTTGATGTGTCTTTGTACAAAATTGTTGAAGAAAAGACTACTTTCAGAGGAGTTTCTCATTAGATATTTTGCATACATGTGTAACTGTATGCAGCGATCAGAGTGAAGAGCAGTTGTGCTGGGATGCTGCTTGTGCCCACAAGGAACTGAGGGGAGGATGGGGAGGGATAACAGCATAGGAGGAAGGGAGTTTGATCACAACTTCAGCGGCGGGATACCTGAAGCAGAAAGAACAGTGTTCCAGGAGTGTAAGCACTTAAACATGTGTTCTTTAACTTCACACTCATGAGTAATCTCATTAAATGAAGGGAACTTCTGTGCATAAACG
This sequence comes from Anas platyrhynchos, assembly GCF_047663525.1. Classification (NCBI taxonomy): domain Eukaryota; kingdom Metazoa; phylum Chordata; class Aves; order Anseriformes; family Anatidae; genus Anas; species Anas platyrhynchos. Next base: position 83,739,636 of record NC_092589.1, read on the forward strand.
TTTGCAGGATTGGGCATGCCAAAACAAGAAGTGGCTCGGACTGCTAAGATCTTCCTAATTAAAGGGAAGCTCGCTGTTCTATTATTTGGCCTCTTTTTTGTATGAAAATGAAGGAATCGGGAAAACTCCATGTGAACCTCCAATTTTCTAGTGTTTCTTTACCTGTCAGTTTTAATAATTGTTTTGCAAGTTTGTTGTTAAAGTGCTAGCAGTAGGCTTGTTCGCCTGTGAGAGTTTCAAAGCAATATAGTTTAAGATGAATTATGAGCATGTCTGTTGTCTGTGAATGAAGTACGCCTAAATTAGCTGAATTTGCATGTGATTTTAACATTTTAAAATTCTTACTTGAAGGCACTCTTGGAGAGAACCGGCTACACTCTTGATGTGACTACTGGACAGAGAAAGTATGGTGGACCTCCTCCAGAGTCTGTATATTCAGGACAACAACCTTCCGTTGGTACAGAGGTATGGAGGAGGAGATGTTTGTGTATTGTTTGTACAAATGAGGAGATGTTTGTGTATCTGTTTGTATTGCTTATATATATTAAAGAAAAAAAATAAATACACCCAATGAATAAAAATACTCTGCCTCTTGCAGATATTTGTGGGCAAGATTCCAAGAGACTTGTTTGAAGATGAACTTGTTCCATTATTTGAGAAAGCTGGCCCTATATGGGATCTCCGCTTAATGATGGATCCATTAACTGGTCTAAATAGAGGATATGCTTTTGTCACTTTTTGTACTAAAGAGGCAGCTCAGGAGGCTGTTAAACTGGTAAGTCTTCTTACATCTTTCTTCCTTTCTTTTTTATTTTCTTTAAGAACACACTGTGGGTTATAAGCAGTTGTCCTGATCCTAATGTCTGAATGCTTAAACTGTGTCATTTTTAGAGGATTTTACAAATGTCCACCAGGCATTTTAAAGTATTTTTATATAATTCTGTGTATAAATCTTTGATGGGCGTATTAGGGGCAGGAAATAAAGTAGGTGGACTGCTGTTTGGTCTGGTTAGGTGAATCTTAACAAAAGTTGTCTTAGGAATAGTGACTTCTGAGCTTGTCTGCATTTGGATGAGTTTAAGAGAAGTGTTAGTGGAGATGCTGTATTACAAAGGAGTTGGTCAGGTTTTATGGTTTTGATTTGCTTGTGCACCAGCAGGGGGCACCATGCTGGGAAAATTCATCTGAAGTCACAGAATTTCATAAGATACTTCAGATGATAAGTAATCGCTTTTGACTTGTAAGGTCTATTTTGTCTCATTTAGCTATCTGGAAAATGACAAAAGTTACCAGTTAAAAACTTCTCCAGTTTTAGACAGAGGTGTGAAATGGTCTGGTGTAAGGAATGGGAAGCTCTTAATAAGCTTTCCAGGTTTTATGTCCTCAATCCTTGCACTGCTCTTGTTTTTCTGGTTACATGAAATTTGAATTCTTTGAGTTGGTTAGTGCTGCATTGATGTGGCTGAGATCACAGTGCATGGTGTGATCCTAACAGTACTAACCATACTCGTTCTGAGGCGTGCTGATACTGTACTAATACGGCAGGGTTAAGACCTCTCTTTTGTATCAAGGGGCATCTTAGGCCATTAAGGTACCTTGCTAACCTTCACGGTTGACACGAATCTGGCTGAAGATAGAAATGCCTCCCAAAAAGTACTGAAATATCTTAAAAAAAAAAAAAAAAAAAAAAAGTACAAAAAAAAAAAGTCTGGTATCTACTGTTTAGCTTTTTAAACAAGCATGTCTGGTGTATTCCTGTGTGCAATCCAAATATACTTAGGATAACTGTTTGCATATACCTCTTTGTACTTTCTTTGTCAGCCTAGCTATTTATATTTTGTGTAAACTCATGAGTTATTCACATGACTTACCCAAAGAGCGAAACAAATTTAAATATATTATCAGAAGCGTCTATTAAACGAAAAGGAGTTTTTCTTCAGTTAGCTCTATTTCGTTTAAATGCAGCATGCTCCTGAGGGGCGTCTGCAAAGTTATTCAGATTGTGTTTGCATATAAGTTACAGCTCAGGTCCTGGCCTCAGTCTTCATTGAACGATCTGAGGGAATGGAAGGAGGTCCCTTTATATTTGATGTTTGATATACAGGAAAAAATGAAGCATTGCATGTTGTTTCTCAGCTAGATAGCCACAGAGTGTAATAGTTGAAAAGCGTTGGGGTTGGTACAGCAGTTTTTCAGCCTTCATGCTAACCTTTGAAGGCAGGGTTAGCTCTAAACTGGATCCTGTGACGTTTGTTAGCTTTTGAATAGTCCCAGTTGATTGGGTAGTTTGGTGTGTTAGAAGTTGCAAGGGTACCAGAAAAGTATGACCATGTGGCTTAGTTGAAAATGATGGGTCTGTGTCTTGTAGTTTTTTATACATGCATGGGAGAGGTCGCTGAAAGACCTCTGAGAAACACTACGCTCTTGGTCATAGTTATGAATACATTCTAGTATTTTAACAGGCAGTGTTCTTTCTGACACTACTTCTGATGTGTAGACAGCTTGTTTCAGGCATTTCTGGATATCATGGAACTGGGGATTCTCTGCTTCCCATCCCTTTGCCAGAGGCTTTTTTTTTCCCCATTCATGATTCTGAAATGTACCAAAAATGAGAAAAAAAACCTCTGCATTGCTTTAGTTTTCTGACTAACAGATAATATTGACAAAGCCTCATAGCTCAAACAGCAGAAAATACACTGACTGTCTTCAGGCTCTTGCAATTGGTGTAACATATTCTGTGTGTGATACACTTCTGTATGGCTGTGGTATCAGCCACAGTCTTTATAAAATCTTCATGTAATACTGGACCAATATTTTAGATAAACTTAACGTTGACATATTCTATTCATCCACCAGAGGAAACCTTGCACTTAAAAGGTTGAAGCCCTGATTCTGTTTATGCATAGCTCCAGCAGCTTACAAAGAGATCCCTAAATTTTGTTTGAAATACCTTTGGTGCTGTGCTTGAGACAAAAATGGAACAATGATGTGGCTTGATCCTGAGAAGACACTCAGATACGAACAGTAGTTAACATTACATCCAATACTTAATCCAGTGTACAGGTGTCAATCCCCCCAGCCAGTTAAGTAGAAGCAGCATCTCAAGTGCTGTTCACACAAGTACCAGCTGTTACAAGTCAGGTCTGACTTTCTTTAGGCATTTTCCCCCCTGCCCACGTGCTTGCATCTCCGTTCTGTTTACACTCTTTCAGCTATGAATTATAGTTCCAGTTGTGTGTTTATGTGCACACTCAATTCCTATCATTTCATATGAAGCTGTTAGATTACAGTTTTGGAAGAGATTTCTGAGTGATGAGGACATGCACAAAATTAAATACTTGTGGGCCAAGCTTATAGGAGAAGGTATACTGCATGCTACTGTATATAGTTTTTATCGTTTTTGACTAGAGCTAATGTAAATTTGATCAAAATGCAGATAGAGGTGCAGATATCCCTATTAAGCAGTTTGCCAGCTAGACACAGTAGTGCAGCTTGCTTGCTGCTGGAACCAAACTGCAGGTGGAAGTGGATGAAATGACAAGACAGACTTTACATGTTTGTGAATCTGTTCTTGAGGAACTTAGCAAAAAAAAAAAAAAAGTCTTTTTTTTGATATCAAGGGGGTGCTAATGTCTCTGCTGACTTGAGGCGTTGCTTCAGTGGTGACGAGGGAAAAGTGTTATGCTGACCTTGCTAATTTGGTAGCGCACACAAATTATGATTTGGGCCCATTGGTATCTAATCTAAGTTTGCAGCTGCTTTGCAAACTGTTTGCCTAAAAAACACTAATTGTGTGTGTAGGAGCACCTAGCTCTAGACTATTTCATCTGTGGTAGGATAAACATATGATAGAAAGTAGTAAAGTATGATAGTACGGAGAAAAAAACTGTAGAAACTAGTATCGGCATGGAATAGTAATGCTAGACTACTTATTTTTCTTTGAAGTTATGAAAAGTTTTTGGTATGAGGTATAAGAGAGCTTCTTTTTTGGATTAAATATTAAGTTAGGCTTTGGTCTTAGATTCTAACAGGAGCAGCCAGATAGTACCTCCTCTTATCCATATATACTTCAGTCAAAGAAGAATCAGTTTGTCTTGCATCCAGACTAGTAAACTGCTAGCTTTTTTTGTAAAGCTGTTTCTTTAAAGGATTTTTTTTTTCCAGATTGTATAATCTTCTCTTTGTTAATGCATATAAGTTTTTGTCAGTGTTCATAAATACATATATATAAATACGTCTTCCTGTGTGGTGTGTGGTTTTGTTTCAGACCTTAAAATCAACTCTTCCACTGCTACACAGTCAACAGATAGGGAGATGTCTTTCACTGTATTGTGTTATGCTTTGCGACATAACTAGTTGGAAAGATGCCACTCAAGATCCTTTTTGCATGTACAGTTTTTTCAGCTTACTTCTTGTATAATTGTATAGCTTTGAAAGTCTTCAGTGATGTAGTTTTTGTTTGTAATGGCTAAATATAAATACATCTTCACCCTGGTTTTTAGTGCCCTAAGCAAGAAGGGGGTGTGGGAGAACTTGCTTATGTGGGAAGTTTACCACCAGACACAAAATCACTCACAGAATAAATAGCTAGATTAAATTTTGAAAAGCTATCCTACTACTTGTCAATAAAATGTTGACCACAAAATACATTTTCCTAGCTAAAGAATTGCCTGTTGCAGGGCTTGCAGTGCAGGAAAGTGGTTGATGTACCACCAGTTGACCTCCCAGCTGCTTATTTGGATGATACATGTCTGTCTGCATCGCAATGAAGGGCATTTTTGTCAGCAGATGTCTACAGTAATAGTTTTTTTCCCCTTGAACTGTTGATGTGTTCAGAGTGTTTTCTAAACAGTCTGTTTGGGGAACAGAATATGAACAGAAGCCTTAGGATTTCAAAGCAATAGAAGTCTCTTTTTGCTGTTGGCTGTCTCTATCCGTGTAACCTACATGCTTGGGAAAGAATTTGGCAATTGCTCTTGTATGCTGTGTGGAGACGACCTGATCATGGCTTTCCTTTGTGAACTGTGTGGAGCTTCAGAAGGGAATCTGACTTCAATTGTAACACCTGTCTTCTATTAGACACACAATACAATTTAAGAATTAACAGATGCAATCTGCAGAGGAACCTGAATTTTGTTCTGTGCTGTTGTGAAGGGGGAGTAGCCTTGACCTTGTTGGTTTGGACATATTAACCTTTTGTGGTTCTGCATGAAGAAGTCTAAAGATCTATGTGTTAAGACAAAGGCTTGAACAAGAAAGGAAGGGTAGTTGTGGGCTGACACTGTGGAGATAACTTAGAGAGCATATGGGTATAATGCAAAATAATTGAGTATATATCATAAGAACGTGTTAATCGCTAAAGAATTTAATATATTACTAAATTTGCAGAAGCAAAAGATTTGGTATTACTACTGTTGGATGGGAGTGAAAGTTGTGTGTGACTGATGATTGTCTGTTTTTCTTTCAGTACAACAATCATGAAATTCGTTCTGGAAAACACATTGGTGTATGCATCTCTGTTGCCAATAATAGGCTTTTTGTTGGTTCTATTCCTAAGAGTAAAACCAAGGAGCAAATTGTTGAAGAATTCAGCAAAGTAACAGGTAACTGAGTAACTGCTTCATACAGCTAGAGGGTGGCAAATGTGATCGGTGATGAAGTATTTTTACTATCTTTTGGCTTATGGTTGAATGACAGTGAATTCAGACTGAGATGACTTAGCATTTGTCCTGATTTTTATTTATTTAAAACAAAACAAAAAATCTGACTGCTGAGGGATGAAATATTTGTAATTAAACAAGGTGTGCAGTTCCAAGTTTTACTGAGAAAATGTGTGTATTGTTTAAAAAAGCCATTCAAACAGATGGTCTAATTATGTCAGTACTAATTGATGTTTTAAAGCTTTTCAAGACAGAACTGAAGCAGGTTGGGATTATAACTAGTTCTGTGCTTCAGAGTTCTTACTGATTTGATAAGGATCTGTTTCTGTTAACAGCATATAAACTCCGTCAGGTAACGTTTTACGGCTTCCTGTGTTACTGAATGATATACTTTAGGTTCCTTGGAGCAACACTGAAACTCTTAGATGTCTTGAAATCATGCAAGTTTAACCTTTTGTTCTTTGGACATCCGTGGAAAAAACAGATGCTGATAAGTATTGTGACTTAGGGGGGGGGTTGAGAGGAAAAGTGACAAAGCACAACTTTTGGTTGCACTCCCTGCTCTGTTCAGTGAGATGGAAGGTATTCTTCTGTAGCTTCTAAGCTTTCTTCGCTTAATAAAAGGGATCCTAAGTTGGGATAGTCCAATGACTCTTGAACAATGTGGGTCTTGAAACTAGGGAAGTTTTAATAAGCACAGTCTGAAAAGACCAGCATGTTAGTGCTTATCTGGAACTGCTAATCAGATGCATACTTCTCAGAAAGATAATCCTTACTTTATATACAAACTCATGGATTAAAGCCATAACAAAGGAATATTTTGCTTATTTTCAGAGGGCCTTACAGATGTCATATTGTATCATCAGCCTGATGACAAGAAAAAGAACCGGGGTTTCTGTTTCCTTGAATATGAAGATCACAAGACTGCTGCTCAGGCCAGACGTAGGTTAATGAGTGGCAAGGTGAAAGTCTGGGGAAATGTTGTTACAGTTGAATGGGCTGACCCTATAGAAGACCCAGATCCTGAAGTCATGGCAAAGGTAATAAAGCTGTAAGGGAAACATAATATAAGTAAAGTGCCTTGTTCCAAAGTAAGTACTTCTTAATATGAGCATAAGTTTAAATAGCATCTTGCAGCCCTCTTGAAAGAAATGTCGTAAGTGAGATGATAAAAATAAGAATGCACTCTAGAATTAATGTGAATTCAAAAAACTATTGGCAGATGTTAATCTTGTGGTCCCAAGGATGAATGATATGTATGCTGGTGTAGTTGATTCCTAATCTGGAAGTGGTGGTGGTGACTCCCCAAAATAAAATGGCCTTGTAGTTTAGTATGTGGTGGCACAGAAATCCAGAAATGAGCAGAGAACAAGCCTTAATGATTTTTAACCCTGGAACCACATGTTTATCACCTCAGAAGTAGAACATTACAGTAACACACACAAATTGGGATTTTTTAAAGCTATCCTGTAGAAGTTACTTTTGAGTATTTAAGTAATTACTTTGTATTTGGAACTCAGTATTTTTGACTTGGGTGCAGTGTTAAATCTGTAAAATATTAAGACTGGTAATATTTTGGAGTTGGAGTATTTCAGTTAAGCTAAGGTCTGAACTTCAACATCTTGAATTACATTACAGCACATTATTTTGCCGTAGAAATATTACCTCTTTTTTTTTTTTTTCCCATCAGATAATGCCCAGACCTATCTTTTTCAATCGCGTTGTGTAGCTGAGTTGTTTCATGGAAGCTCCTAGCTAGTCTATATCCTTATCTCTTTCTCTTTATTTGCTTTTTGCCATTGCTTTTACTCTTGTTTGAGACATGTCACTTGCTGGAGTCCTACTTTGATGGACCTAGTAATACAGTGTGGCTGGGATCTCCTCTTTGGTGAGCCGTAAGGGAAAAGGGTTGGGGCAGGGACTCATTTTTAGGAGGAAAAAAAAAAAAAGCCTGCTTGTATAACATCACTATCACAGAAGCTCTTGGACTACCCAGTTTGCATACTTCATTTTTTTGCCCTGTATCATATATGATCGACACCAGGGAAGACTCTTGCAGGTAGAAGTGGTCAGAGGTGGCATTTCCTATATGTGGCAGTCTATCTGATCAGTTTCTTGGCTCAGGAAATGCTACTCCAACAAACTGTTGAATTAGCACAAACTTCTGCTGACATGACCACATAGATCAGCGGGGTGTGATAGGGGATGTGATGAAGTAGGTGTCTTTCTGAAGTAAGTTTATAAATGTCGGAATGAAAGGCTAAAGAAATCAGTGTTTTGCGGCATTTAATATTCAGATTTTGAATGTTAATATTTTAATACCTTACATTTTTTTTATTTAAAGTGGGAAGTGTGCAGAAAGTGTTACATTTTATTGCTATTTGCCAAATACTGACAGTTGATGCAAAAGGGAATGGAAATGTGAATGAGAATGCTGAAAAAGTAGAGTGCGCAGTTTGTGGCTGTATGCAGAAACTGAGGCAAGTGTTGGTGTCTGACCTTTCTGGCTTGCTGCATCCCTTAGTTTATTCTTACAACAAGGAAAGTCTCTGTTCCAGTCTTTCTTGCCCACTTCAAGTACGTTTACAGAAAGCCTGATCACATTTGGCCCCTCTGGAGGTGTTAGGTTTGCTTTCTGGAGTTCACTGCTGTGTTATGTTTAAGAGCAGCCCAGCTACTTGTCACAGTCACGCTGATCTCCCAGCTGTGAGCTGCAGGTTGGCCGTCTGCTCCTGAGCATTGTCATTAGGGAGCAAAGGGAGAGCTCTTGGCCCTGGTCTCGCACATTCCTTTGGTAGAAGGCTCTGGGGGAAACACTGAGTAGGAGGTTGCTTTCATCACAATAATCATCTGGTCTGCAGCGTGCTCATCCACATTACCAGAAAAGAAAGTCCATAAGAGCAAAGCATGGGGGGAAGGCAGATTCCCCTCAGTAGCTAGAGGGTGAACAGCATTGTTCTAAATACCTGGCAGAAAAGCATGCTATTTCATCAGTGTATTGACACCTACTAATTTACAATTCTGAAGTGTTTTCTCAAGCCTTTTTTTCCGTTCTCCTCCAGACTTTTGTTTAAATGTTGCGGAGTGTGCTACATGGACGTGTACTTACCAAATATTGAAGCACTTGAAATTTAAAGGGGGTGTTACCTTAAACATGAAGTACCTTCAGCGTGAGGAGGAGAAAAGCTAGCTTTTGAAGCTACAGATGTATGTGCTAGAGGAGTGCAGTACTTGTTCTGACAGATCAGTGTATGTGTATAATCAGTGAAGTAATTGATTTCTAGTCCAAACTTTTTTCTAACTTCCGGTGGTTTTGTTGATAGTTCTTTTCTCCTAAGCAGCGTTTTGATGCCTCTTATGTTTTAAATTATTTCTGTAATGTGGCTGAGGCTACAGAGCATGTGCTAGATTGGCAGGTTAAGCAGCTAAATAAAGTCTTGTGCTCATGGCTGCCTGGTAGATTACAGGAGAGGAGACAGGGACTAACCTTTGGAGAACATAGTAACAAAGCTTGAAGTGTTTGTACTCTAGGTAAAAGGAGGAAAAGGACCAGATCCCAGTAGTTTTGGGGGTAGTCCAGCCTTCAGCAGTTTTACAAGTGGGCCCTGCCTTTATGACAAAATGCTGCTGTGCACTTGCACTTAGGATAGCGGGCTATATTGCTTGTTTTAGATGTGTATTCCTCGTTACAACCTACAAGCCTTAATCAAGAGGACTTTTTTAACCTCTTACCTTAAGTGAAGTAAAAATAGTTCCTTCTTTCACCCTACGCTTAGACCTGCCTATTAGTTTTGACATCTTCCTTGACTGGTTGAGCTTCTGGTCTGTAACGTGACCAAAGGTATTGTTGAGATGTTAGATTAATGGATTTGTCTATGTGGGAGAAAAAATTAAACTAATCTCTTATTTAAAAAAAAAAAAAAAAAGTCCTGTTAGTACTAAAATCATCATCCTGTACTAAAAAGATGATTTCTTCTTGAGGTTTTTTATCATATCTGACACTAAATGTGTCAGTCATTGTGGACTGGTGAAGGCTTCTTTGGGTTGGTTCCTCCTGAGATTCAAGTTTTCATCCTTTCCTAAACTATAATAGTAAGGAACATTTGTTTGCAACTTACCAGTTTTAAAAGCAGGTGGTTACAAAGCAAAACTTGTGTTATTCTCTGAAACAAAATAAGGTAAGGTAAAGTAAATGATTAGAATGGTTTACTAAAAAGGGTTCATGGAAGGCACACAGTTCGCTTGTACTATCAAGGCATATAGGAGAAGCTTAACACAGGGTTGGAGAAAGCTTTCCTTGTGGAGCTGACTGTGACTTTTTTTATCCCCTGAGAATCAGCAAGAATAGCTATTGCCAAAGGCTAGTGTTGATTCTCTAGATCAGATTTATAGTCTTGTAGTATCCTTTTTTCTTTTCTTTTTTTTTTTTTTCCCCAAACTCTGCATCCCATCCGAGTTCTGCAATCAAGTGAGACAAGTTTATTTGTAACTTTAATTACACAATAATTATGTCTTATACAACAGGTGTTGGGGTTTACTGAATTCTTGTGCTTTGTAGGAGCAGAGATCATAGCTCAGCTTCAGGGAATTGAAGCATGCTTTCTGTGGTCCTTGGGTACCCCGTGTTACTTGCATTGACCTTTGGGACTAGGAATGGGAAGTCAAAAGCTGCCATGTACCATGTTCACTTGCTTTTTGTCATCGGCTAGTTAGAAGCCACTAACAGTGGAGGGGGTGTGGAAAGATGTTGCAGGTCTTTGTGGCCGATTGGCAGCTGCACTGTAGGAAAGTAAGGCTATAATGTCAGCACGTGGTGGCAGCATGTGGAAGGGGCTCCCCCAGCATGTAAGAGAGGCTTATAAATTGCCAGAACTCACAGGTGATGTCATGCAAAAATGATAATGTCCAGACATTTAGTGTAACCTTGGTGTGGGGGCAAGGACAAGCCTTTGAATGCTACCAGCCCAGTAACATACGTGATTTGCAGGTGTCCAGTGCATGCTGACTGGTTTATCTAGTATCAGTCTTTGTCAGATTGCCTTGTTTCATCTTAAAGCAGTTGGTGGTTGGTTCAACTTGGCACCGATGGTGTAGTCACTGTCAGGCAGTTAACAAGATGTATCTAAACCCTTCAGATAACAAGCCTTTCTGATCCTAAAAGCTGCCTAGCACTCTTCATGTAGCGTACAAGCCATATTGCATGCTTTAGAGGGGGAGGGAATAGGTTTTCAGTTAATTTGAGGTGGCTGTTTCTCAAGGAAAAGACTCAGTTTGACTTGTGAGAAAGTCCAAGGGTGACCTGGCAATGTCAGCCTTCGTATCCTTTTCTGTATTTCTTCCCTCTTGTAACCGTGGATTCAGGTCACTGAGTGCTCCTCAGGCAAGCGCAGTCCTGCTGCTAGGTATTTGGTGTAGCTGTAGCAGGGAAGCCACAAGTTAAGCAGCTTGAGAGCTGCAGTGCTGTCACCTCTGACCTAGATATTACAGTGATGACTGTTCTGCAAAACCTGTCTAAACAATGGAATGTTTTGATAACTTAATTATTTTGTGTGTAACCAGTCTCAGTTGCCTTCTTTCAAATTTGAAAGCGTTCCTGAGTTGAAAATTACTGCTGCTAGGATTTTTTCAAACGTTAACAGAAACTGTGTTGACTTTCAGGATACTGGTGCTATGTAATCATGTTGGAAAATTGATCTAATATTTTTAGCAGTCAGGGATGTTTGCAGCCAACTGGTGCTATATGAATATATATATATATGAGTATATATTTACATAACTACCTCTATAAAATGCAGTACTTAAAATGTAATGATATTTTCAGCGCTGCCAATAGTAATGACTTGCAAAACTTTTTGTCTAAATAGTGTTTTTAATTCTTTTTTTTTTTTCTAGGTAAAAGTTCTGTTTGTACGCAATCTTGCCAATACTGTAACAGAGGAGATACTAGAAAAGGCCTTCAGTCAATTTGGAAAGCTAGAGCGAGTGAAGAAGCTAAAAGACTATGCTTTCATCCATTTTGATGAACGGGATGGTGCTGTAAAGGTAAGTGAAGAGGGCTGTACCCCCTGTGTGTGCGTGTGACTAAGTGTAACATTTTGAAGCTGTATACTTCTAACTTCAGAAAAAATCTGTCTGGAGGAGCGTTCAAATGCTTCTGATGTCTTTGTCCTCTCTGGGTATCTCCTAAGAAAATGCATTTGCTAATTTGAAAAACTAGATCTTAGATGCACCTAAGTAGTTTTTCTGATGCATGTCTGAGATAGTCATACCCGTTATCAGTTGAAATTGAAGTGCCAGAAGTTGAGTGACTCTTCTCACCAAGTTAGCAGTAGACCAGTGCAGTTTCTCTAGGACAGGTGATAAAAAATTAGATCATCTTTTTATTTTCTAGGAACAGAGTGACTTCCTTTTTATGGTGTGGAATAATCACCTTTTCTTTTCATGAGAAGTGTGGGACAGCTGAGGAATTGTCTTCCCTGGATTTTGTTAGCCTGGTCTTGCTGGATTTTCTTTGGTCATCTGTTGTTAGGAAGGGAAAGTGCACTTCCTCTCCTGCCTATAGTGTGTCTATTTTTATGTCCCGTGGAAGGATACAGCAGGATACAAGGGGATTCAGCTTTTCTTGTTCATCCAGATGCCTTGAAGCAGATGCTTATGAAGATGATGGAAAGAATCTTCTCACAGGATATGTATCCTGTCAAGGCTCAGAGTCCCTAGAAGTGGTAGAATCTTTAGGATTCCTCTGCTTAAAATTAACTTGTAGCAATTACTGTGACCCATGGGAAACATGCGTGCGTGTTGGTGTGGTTTTTGTTTTATTTTTTTTAAGTGAGAATGACACACGTACTCTTTTTTTTTTTTTGGAGGGGGGGGTCTGGCTTAAAGAAGTTACTACATGTAAAATAGAGACGTAAAAACATACACTCGTCTCTAGTTTTAGTACCATTTGTGTTAATGATAACAGGAGACATTTACTGCCAATATTTTTTGCTGTCCTTTCAGAAATTAATTCTGTCCCTTCATTAACTGAAACAACTTAAAAGATTGAAGCCTATTTAGAATTTTTAGTGGGAGACTTTCAAGCTTATACATGCCATCCTGGGTTGAGAACTAAGTTAAGAGGAAATGCATAACTTCCTGGAACCCATAATACTGTACTGTCTAATTTTTTTAGATTTATATTGTTGTTTTAGCTATGGATAACATTTAAAAATGCATATTCTAAAGGATAGAGTAAACTTAATAACTTCGGATATGCTTAGAAGTATATTTAAAGTCTGGTTAATTCCTTCAGGCAATGGAAGAAATGAATGGCAAAGATTTAGAGGGAGAAAACATTGAAATTGTTTTTGCTAAGCCACCAGATCAAAAAAGGAAAGAACGGAAAGCTCAGAGACAAGCGGCTAAAAATCAGATGTAAGTGTAAATGCATGCACATACCTTGTATTACTTCTGAAAGACATGTATATTTGTACAGAACTAGAACTTGGGGTAGTTCGTAGCTTTACCATAGCGTATACAGGTTCTTTGGCTTCTTTGAAAATGTTGGATGCGTTTAAGTTGTTTGTGTTTTACTTAAGGTCTAGGAGCGCTGTTTGTGAGAATTCAGGTGCTGTTTTGATCAATGGGCGTATGAGCAACAGAAATGCTTGCAGGTCATTAAATGTGCACCCCTCTCGCTTTAGAATAAAAAGTTTCCTGTATTTCTGCACTGATCTGTCCCATGAATGTATTCAGCAGCATGTATTCCTTTTAGCAGACCTAGAAGTACTGATACAGGTCTCCCGTTTAAGAAAATACTCTCTGAAGGAAGGATCCTGGCATACTTTTTTGCCATTTCCAGAAGACAGATTATTCATGAAGTTTCTAAACTCACATTAATAAAGATCTCCCGTTAATAAATGCTGAACATGGCAAACAATGCATTGCTTGCCACTGTGTTCTGCTTAATGTTCTCGTGTATTTATCTTCTTGGATATCTTGTAGCTTTCCTAACCATCTTCCCTCCCCCACCGTATTTCCAAAAATAACTTCTGCCAGTGCTGCTGTGCAGCATACAAGAAGGCAGAATAGTGAGGTTACCAGATTAATACAGATCTCCAGATGGTGACCTAGCGTACGCATGGAACTGCTTAAGTTTGCCCTGCTTATAGGTGTCGTAACTTTCTTGGCCCTTTTGTTCTCCTTCCTTAGGCATCTGGTGTTACTGTAAGCATTCAGCTTCATTATTCTTTTGCTCCTCTTCTGTGCTAGGCCTTTTCTGTTCTGCCTATTTTTTTTGGCAATACTTTCTTTCTCTATATTCTGCATCTTTTCAACACCACAATAAAAAACAGATTAATTTTAATTGGGAATAATGTTGAAAGTTGTACTACTTGCCTCTTGACATTGGCAACTGTTTGCATGGTTTTGTTGTCTCTGGTTGGAGATGCAGATTCTCTAGTTGAATTTGAGTAATACCAGAAAAATCTTACAGTGCAGTAGACAGTTCTGCTAGCTTTGTGGTCAAGATCTGGTAGTGGTCCATTTTTAGTGGAGGAAAAGGAAGATATTCCTAAAAGGTGCTTGATCAGTTAAGTGCTGTGTGATTTCCCTTCCGTTGCCCCTACCTGTTCTTCGCAGGTAATCTGGGATTCAGAATTATTAGTTCTGGATATTAACATGTATTTATAACACTGGGCTTCTTACTGACATGTGACACCTTTAATATATATATTAATATAATGATGTATGTTATCTCCACACACCCCCTTTATGTGGTGCATGCTTGATATTGTGGATGTAGGTAAACTAGGGCTGTCTCTTGTTTTTTCTAGTCAGAGGTAAAGTAAATCCAGTTATTCAGTCCTTTCTAGTTCTTTCGTTCAGGAATTTGAAATATTCCTTTACTTTTATGAACTGCTAATGCATCTTAGGCAGGAAAGCAGCTAGTTTGATTAGGTATGTTTGGATTTTGAACAGTTTATTCATAAGTGAATTGTAAGGGCTTTTAATTTTCTTAGGATTCTAAAAGGTGAGAGGGAGTAGAATGATATGTGTGTTAAGTCTGTATCCTAGTTACTTGGAAAGTTTGGAGTGACATCTTAAGGTCTTAGAGGTGTCTTGCAGTTTGTTCTATATTTACAGTTGTAGTTGTAAAAATAGTTTTTATATAAACTTGCATATAGCTATAGATTCAGTCTGATTCATACGTTATGTACTTGGTGATCTTAACCTCCCAGTATATAAGTGACTTTTTAATGAGCAAGAAGCATTTTGAATCGTACCTTTCCTGCTTAAAACCCCTCGTGGCTGTCAGGAGTAGAATTCTTAATCTGTACAAGTCACTTTGCTTTTTAATGTATCTTGAGTTCTGTTAGCTATGTAACTATCTGAGGGGGGAAAAAAACAAACCAAACATGTAGATGAAAGGGCAAAAAGTTGGCTTAATAAGTTGGCTCCAACCTAGGTTTGAAGGGAGGTGTTAGAAGGCTTGACAGGAGAGACCTTACTAGCAAATGCATGTCAAATCACCGTCTTAGGGAGTGATTGAGCTACTGGTAGTATGCCTTCATAGAATTTAGCTTTTGGGAAGCTAAAACAATTACACTTGATGAAAATTCTTGGATTTAGGTATTAAAAAAAAATAAATCAAACCTATATTTAACGCAAACTTCTGCTCTGAAATTGTAATAAGTGTTGTGAATGGGATACCTGGTACAATGC